>NC_134840.1:52104649-52407268 GCF_965363235.1 Mytilus galloprovincialis
TAAATTCATGACAAAATTGTGTTTTGGTGATCATGATGTGTTTGTAGATCTTACTTTACTGGACATTCTTCTTGCTACAATTATCTCTATCTATATTGAACTTGGCCAGTAATTACAGTGGAAAATATATTCTAAAAATTTCCAAAAATATATGAAAATTGTTAAAAAATGACTATAAAGGGCAATAACTCCTTAAGGTGTAAACTGACAATTTCGGTCATGTTGACTTATTTGTAGATCTTACTTTGCTGAACATTATTGCTGTTTACAGTTAATCTCTATCTATAAAAGTATTCAAGATAATAACCAAAAACGGCAAAATTTCCTTAAAATTACCAATTTATGGGCAGCAACCCAACAACAGGTTGTCCGATTCATCTGAAAATTTCAGAGCAGATAGATCTTGACCTGATAAACAATTTTACCCCCATGTCAGATTTGCTCTAAATGCTTTGGTTTTTGAGTTATAAGCCAAAAACTGCATTTTACCCCTACGGTCTATTTTTAGCCGTGGCGGCCATCTTGGTTGGATGGCCGGGTCACCGGACAAATTTTTTCAAACTAGATACCCCAATGATGATTGTGGCCAAGTTTGGATTAATTTGGCCCAGTAGTTTTAGAGAAGAAGATTTTTGTAAAAGATTACTAAGATTTACGAAAAATGGTTAAAAATTGACTATAAAGGGCAATAATTCCAAAAGGGGTCAACTGACCATTTCGGTCAAGTTGACTTATTTGTAAATCTAACTTTGCTGAACATTATTGCTGTGGACAGTTTATCTCTATCTACAATAATATTCAAGATAATAACCAAAAACAGCAAAATTTCCTTAAAATTACCAATTCAGGGGCAGCAACCCAACAATCGGTTGTCCCATTCATCTGAAAATTGTAGAGCAGATAGATCTTGACCTGATAAACAATTTTACCGCTTGTCAGATTTGCTCTAAATGCTTTGGTTTTTGAGTTGTAAGCCAAAAACTGCATTTTACCCCTATGTTCTATTTTTAGCCATGGCGGCCATCTTGGATGGTTGGCCGGGTCATCGGACACATTTTTCAACTAGATACCCTAATGATAATTGTGGTCAAGTTTGGTTAAATTTGGCCCAGTAGTTTCAGAGGAGAAGATTTTTGTAAAAGTTAACGACGCCGGACGACGACAGACGACGGAGGCCGGACGCCAAGTGATTAGAAAAGCTCACTTGGCCCTATGGGCCAGGTGAGCTAAAAAGGTATGGAGGGTCATACGGGCCATCAAAGAATGGTTGTCGCCATCACGCCTACAGGCAGGATTGGGGGTTAAAGGGTTAAGGCGTTGACTGACAATTTTGGTCATGTTGACTTATTTGTAGGTCTTATTTTGCTTAACATTATTGCTGTTTACAGTTTATCTATATCTATAATAGTATTCAAGATAATAACCAAAAACTGCAAAATTTCCTTAAAATTACCAATTCAGGGGCAGCAACCCAACAACAGGTTGTCTGATTCGTCTGAAAATTTCAGGGCAGATAGATCTTGACCTGATAAACAATTTTACCCCATGTCAGATTTGCTCTAAATGCTTTAGTTTTAAAGATATAAGCCAAAATATACATTTTACCCCTGTGTTCTATTTTTAGCCATGGCAGCCATCTTGGTTTGATGGCCAGGTCATCGGACACATTTTTTTAACTAGAAACCCCAAGGATGACTGTGGCCAAGTTTGGTTAAATTTGGCCCAGTAGTTTCAGAGGAGAAGATTTTTGTAAAAGTTTACGGACGACGTACGCAGGAAGACGGACGACGGACGACAGACGCAGAACGACGGACGCCAAGTGATGAGAAAAGCTCACTTGACCTTTCAGGTCAGGTGAGCTAAAAAGATTTTTGACTCACAGTTAAATTGACAAATTTATATATTAAGGGAGTCTTCAAATTTCCCTTTTATTACTTTCAATCCATGTTCTGTTAACATTTATTGGGGGCTGTTGTTTCAGTAATTAAATTTTCACACCTAGCAATGCCAGGTGATAGACAAAAAGACACATGTAACTTTATTTACCTGTAGTTTTATTTACCTTGAATTCTAATTACCTATACAATCATACGTTTTGAATCAAAAATATATGGATGATAAATTTTGAAATCATATGAAAATTTTTATAAATCATAAGAACATGTATGTAATATCCTAATTCATAACAACTAAATTATGAATTAATAGTAAAAGTGTTATAAATGAATAAAACATATCAAATTCATTGATTTTATAAGCTGACATATGAATAAAGACTAAAATTTGAGGATATTTGACTTTATATTAAGTTTTTACTTCAATTAATAGTAAAAACAACCATGAAAATTTCAATCGACCAGTATTTGCCAGTATTGACCACTTAGGGAGTATTGTCAAGGGCGGTAAATACCGCATGCAATAAATACCACTGGTAAATACCGGGGGTGGTATTAACTGCGCAACCTTGCAACAACCAGTTGTACAATTCATCTGAAAATTGCAGGGCAGATAGATCTTGACTTGATAAACATTTTACCCCGGTCAGATTTGCTCTAAATTCTTTGGTTTCAGAGTTATAAGCCAAAATCTACATTTTACCCCCATGTTGGACATCTTGGTTAATTGGCAGGGTCACCGGACGTATTTTTAAACTAGATACCCCCATGATGATTGTGGCCAAGTTTGATTAAATATTAGGCCCAGTAGTTTTGTAAAAGTTAACTACGACGACGGAAGACGATGCCGGACGCCAAGTGATGAGAAAAGCTTACTTGGCCCTTTGGGCCAGGTGAACTAAAAATTTGTAAGGGTTCCATGGAACCCAGTGTCTCGCCTACTTTTGCTGTTAATTGCATACTCAACAAAAATGAGGAAAAACATCAATAAAAATTTCCCTCTCGATACTGTCTTTTGATTGAAAGAAGCTTCCAAGTTTGGTAAAAATCCAGGATAGTTTATGAATCTAATAAATGTTTTATAAACTTTAACTGCAGACTGTATGTAATGTTAACTGGAAGAAAAACTAACTCCATTTATAAGTAAAATACGGAAAAAGGGAAATTTTTTTTACAAAATTTACTTCTGAATAATAATTTGTGATCAGAAACAAGCTTTTGTCCAAGTTTGGTAGAAATCCAGAATAGTTTAAGAACATTATAAAAATTTTAAAAACTTAAACCACAGAGTGAATGTTTTGTTTCTGGCAAAAAAACCAAGTCCATTTATAAGTAAAATACAGAAAAGTGGAAATTTATTTTTACAAAAATTTCTTCTTGATACTATCTTATGATCATAAACAAGCTTCTGTCCAAGTTTGGTACAAATCAAGGATAGTTTATGAAAGTTATTAAAATTTTAAAAACGTTAACCACAGAGTGAATGTAATGTTTCCTTGCAAAAAAACTAAGTCCATTTATAAGTAAAATACTGTAAAATTGGAATTTTATTTTTACAAAATTTACTTCTGGATACTTTCTTATGATCATAAACAAGCTTCTGTCCAAGTTTGGTAGAAATCCAGTATAGTTTAAGAAAGTTATTAAAATTTCAAAAACTTAAACCACAGAGTTAATATTTGTGGACGCAGCTGACGACGGAATGTAGGATCGCTTAGTCTCGCTTTTTCGACTAAAGTCAAAGGCTCGACAAAAAGCAAACATTTTCATGCATAGCTTACCGTCAATAATGTTTTAAAGTTTAAGATTACAAGAAGGTGTCAGAAAAGCAATAAAATTTTACTACTCATCTGTCATCAGTGCAAAGCTGTTGACCAAGTTAAAGGACATTCTATTCAGTATTAAGAATAAATGTGTGACGGAAACTTGAAAGCTCATTAAATGTATTGACAAATTCAAAGCATTGGCAAACAGAAAGTTGGTTTCTACAATAATAACTCAAAATACAAAATATAGGTAAAAATTTTCATTGAGGATTTGACAGACAATCTTGGCTGTGTTCACCTTTTTGTAGATGTTGTCTTGCTGATAATTTTTGCTCTTTACAGGTTATATCTATCGAACAAAGTTCCCAAAAATATACAAAAATGAGTAATAAACAGAGTTTTGACCAAAATAACTTATGATAGATATTTTCCTGCTAACATTTTTGCTTTAAAATTTCTATCTAGACATTAAAGTTTTAAGATAACAAAATGGTACAAATCCTTATTCAACGGCAAAAGGGGTAGGTCTGGTAAGGGCTGATTTTGGTCTCAAATTTCAGGTTCATCTAACAAAATATTCGGACACTTTTAAGTGTCTATTTCAATTGATACAATCAGTTTATGTGAAAGATTTTAACTGATTTTGTCATTAAAAACGCTCCAATTCAAGCTTAAAGCTTAAATAAAAAAAATCGTCACTTTTTAGTTTTTGTTAAAAAAGAAAGTGGCCGCATCCGTGTTCATCCTCAATCTTTATATATGTTATGTATTATTATCAAATACAACTTGCATTTCAATATTATGAATGAACACCAATGCGGCGCGGCCACTTTCATTTACAACGGAAACCGTCTAATGCTAAAATTGTGAAGATTTCAGTAATTTAGCATGACTTAATGATGTTAATACTCAATATGTGTGTATTGTATTGTATTGTCAAAAACAGCCCAATGGGCATATTTGTGTAGTAAAAGCATTCTAATTTCCAATAAATAGCTAAAAGATTACATTTTCACAATTTTGTAAAACTGCTATATTTTGGGGCCAAAAAGGGGTCTTACTGAACCTACTCCTTTGTAGATCTTATTTTGCTGATCATTTTTGCTACTTTATCTATTCCAGTTTTCTAAATAATATGTACAAACATACAAACTAATGATTACCTAAGAATTTGTCATTTAATGATCGAATCAATAAAATATTTCTGTAGGTAGACTGTAAATAAAAATGCATGAGTGATCAATAATATTTTCTTCCCTTTATTTTTTTCATAGAATACTGGACATCCTAGGTAAAGAAAACTTCAGGAAAAAAGCATGTTGAAAGTTTGGGTTAGGTGAATTAAAATACTTTACAGTTAGCATCATGGTAGACTCAACTCTAACAATACCAACAAGTCAATTAAATGTCCCAATTGTATTGTAAATTTTATAATCTGGTTGAACAATAGGTAAAGGTAAACAGAAACACCTATAGTCGAGTCACAGTAATTCATTTTTTTTCAAATTGATAATAGCACGCTTGATTCTTGTGCAAATTTGAAAATTTTATCTATTTTTAAAAATCCTCAATTTTCCCATGACATATCTCATTCTTGATTACTTACACAAAGAGAACAGAAATTTCCTGCTGTGAAATTCGATGATAGAAGTTTTTCTATGCTGTGACATATAGTAAATGATTGATCAGTTTGAAAGAATGACCAAGTCCTCTTAAAATGACCCCAAACTGTGGAAAATATATGTATCATAGCCGTATTGGAAGTATACATTTAGTTAGTAATTATATTTTCAACTAACCATCAGTATGTAATGCAATATCATCTGTGTGGAAGGCGGGAATATGTTGTAATACTGTCATAAATCCTGTCAACCAACCAACTCTTGATATCAAGTTCATACAGCTGCCAAACATATCATTCCTCAGACCAATAACATTTCTTACAATACATCTGTACTTTCCTTGATCTTCAGCATTAAAATTATTTATTGTCAACGATGGCCTTTTCCCAAAAATTATTTCATATTGTTTCTTAGAAGAAGTGATTTGTGTGAATTCACCATTTATTTCTTTCTGCCAGGTAACTGAACGAACAGGAATGTATGAATTAACATTACATTCTATTTTGACATTATCTCCATTCAAAATCATAAATTTATTTTCTTTATTTTTTACAGGCAGTTGGAACTTTAATATCATCAAAATGCTTGTTACATGTGGAACTGTAAAAATAAAAAGGATAAAACAATAAGTATGACAATTTTACAAAATATTTCTTCATACCATACATCATCATGATCATTGCAGATCCCATGTAACTTATCGACAATACCTGCGAAAATTTCATTTGATTATGTTTTGCATTTCCTATACAATATACTAATTACTTTGAAGCTCAGTGAACCCTGAAACTGAAGTCAAAGTCAACTGAACCATGTCACAGAGGGACCCATTTGGAAAGCCAACAGCCGAACAGGGTCAAAATTCTTAATTATTAAATTGTCAATTTGTAACGTGTATCTTTGTAATTTGTATCTTTGTAATTTCAATATTAAATTCGTAAATTGTCAATTTGTAACTTGCAGATGTGTAATTTCAAAATTCAAAATTGTTTCTTTATTGGCAAATCGTCTATTGATGTTTTAAAACTTGTAACATGTCGATTTTTAAATGTCCATTGTGAAATGTTATCACTGTAGTCTGTGTTATGCTAACTATCATTATGACAACAGATGACGCTCAGTTTCTTCTTCAGTGTATAAGCCTCCTGTAAATTGGAGCAACTCCATATGGAGTTTTTACCGAAGTAATTAGTTAAATCAAATATGTACAGCAAATGCATTTAAAAGAAAACAAATAGCTAATTAACAGGATTCACAATGTTAATCAATAACGTTTGTATTATATAAGTTAAAACGTTTGAAATTTGCATTTCATATGAAATCAAAAAAAATTTGCAATGAGTTTGTAGCAATATAAATATTTCCTTCCATTATGTCAAGAAATGACACCTCTCACAATGCATAATTCTAATATCCATTTGACGAAACCATGGTGTTGTATTGCGCCTGGCTCTTCTGTCAAGTAGTGGCCAGGATCCCAGGCTCCCCCTCCTCATAGTTTGCTCCTACATGTATTTTACTCTCTAAAATGATCCCCGTCAGAACCCCAAAAACACCATACTCCATTAAAATGTAACACACACACACAAACACAGAAAACTCAATACTGTTTTCATATAGAGAATACATTAAATAAGTGACTCAATTTAAAAAAATACTGCATTCAATTTGATTTGCAAAGTACAAACATGATATAAATTTTTTTCATCTTCATTACTCAATAGGCAAATAAATAAAGATTTTTCAGCCATTTGCTTCTTGTATTAAAAATATCATTAGATAATTAAGTTCTTTTCCAAAATTTAATATTGAGATTATAATATTAAGGAATAATAAGTGTCAACCCATTTCTCCCTTTTACATTTTTTAGTCCATAATTTGTAGCCCAGAACATTATAAGTATGAATTTCCAGTTCAGACTTATATTTCATGTATTTAGTCTAATTTCAACACAGTCAAATATTAAGAATAAATTTCCTGACATGGCAGTAATATATTTACGATGTTGATAAGGGTGCACCCATTCCAGCGAAATACTGTAATATAGGCAGCCGATGGAATGTAGCATAGCACAAAAGTCGAAGGCTCAACAATAAAACTGAGTCCCTGATATATATGACATACAAAACAAACAATGTATTTATCTATTTGTTTTCTTTTATAAATATGTATGTTCTGTACATAATTATTTTGAATTAAATAGGTATAAACTCCATATGAAAGTGCTTCTACCTATAGGAGGCTTATACACTGTTTAAGAAACCTAGCGCCATCTGTCCTCATAATGATCATTAGCATAATTAACAACGATGACATTTAACAAATTGACATTTAATGAATCGACATGTTACCACTTTTAAAACATAAATTTTAAAAAATGACAATATACCAATAAAGAATTTTGAATTAACAAAGATACAAGTTTCAAATTGACAATTTACGATTTTATTACATAATATTGCATATTCAGTATGTTTTATATCATGTTTGTACTTTACAAAACAAATTGAATGAAGTATTATTTTAAATGAGTCACTTAGTTAACATGGTTAATGTATACTTTATATCAAAACGGTATTAAATATGCAATATTATATATTATTATACTTCACGTTAAAATTCAATATTTTCATTAGCTAGTACGAGGGTGTTAATTTACTCTATCACATGGCTGAGCGGGTGACAATTTTTTTTAATGTTACTATATAAGAAAACTTTGGGGAGTACCAATCTGCTCTATCACTCTCTCTGTTAGGCCAACCTTAAAAATATGTTTGTTTGCTGTTTTCCAACTGTACCTTCAGACTGAAGGGTCGGTAGGTAGGAAAAATATTTTATTTTATCAGCCAAAATACAGTTTAAACAAGCAGTTACACTAAACCAAGTTTCTTGTGAAGAAAAAAAAAGCATTTTAAAACAACAAACACTGGACATGCTGAAAACCAACATCAAATGAACAGGCATTTTCAGATAAAAAACTTTTTAACCAAAACTGAAACTTTAACATAGTGTCTTTATCCAATTTATGACATAAAATATGATATAATTATTAAATACTGGAACACTTATAAACAAGGAATGTCATTATGACTTGAACTGTTTTAAAGAAATATATTCAGACATGTACAATGTATGCTTCTTGACTAGAATGTTTTCATTAGTAAAGTATTTTCATCAGAAAAATGTATATATTATAGATTTATAAGACAATTATTAAAGAGTGTATATTTAATTAAAAAAAATAACCATTGAATCTTAATTCCTCAATTGAAAAAAAGGCAACTTGAAAAAAAAGTATTAAGACATCCGACTGTTTTCATATTTCTAACAATATTTAATTATATGTGAAACGGTTATATTTTTGCCAGGCTTTAATGACCTTTAATGAAAACCAAAGAAATCTAAAGTTTGGGGTGAAATCCATAGCACCCCATTAAAAGTAAATGGTCTGTACTGAAATGTTTTTAATGCATAAAAAAATTGGAAGCATAGACATGTTTTAATTGAATTCACACAGGCCACACAGTTTGGGTATATTTAATATTGCAAGAAAGAGAATAATTGCAATGAGTGGGGCAGCCCCCCTCATCCTAAAGGAGCATACTCACTGCAATCGAAGATAAGATAGATTTAATATAGAGAGAGTATATTTATGTTTCAAGCTAACCATTCATTTTCTCTACATCTTTGTTTAGTTAGGGTTGCTTCTTATTAATTTGGCATGATCTATATCCATTAAGGGAGCTACCATTTGATTTTTAGGGGGGGGGGGGCTAGGATGGAATTTGAAAAAAAATAGGCAGGACAGGAGTTTTGAGTAAAAAAAAAGGCAGGATGAGACACTTTGCAAAAAAAAAAGGCAGGATGACAATTTAGGTAAAAAAAGTCAGGATAAACTAATAAAAAAAAAGGCAGGACCGAATAGAGTGAAAAATAAAAAGGCAGGACAGAGATTACAACTAAAAAAAATGCAGGACATTTTTCATCCTAGCCCCCCCCCCCCCCCCCCCCCCATAAAAATCAAATGGTAGCTCCCTAACATTTCAAATGAGCCCTTCCTCCGTACAGGCGTGTTTACAGATATCCATGAAGATTTAAGTCACAGAGGAGTGGTTTCATCTTTGTCGTCTTCACAACGATTTGTAGAAAATATGCCATACTTCAAGCTGCTGTCGAATTATTTAACCACTAAAATTGGTTCCATAAAGTCAGGCTCCACAGATTCTGAACCCGATTTGTTTGAGACAGAATGGTTATCGTGTCAGTTATGCATCAGGGATATTTTTTGGCTTAAATTACTGGAGAATACAGGCTTTTTCCCCTGGAGAAAAATCCCAATTTGAAAAAAAAAATGGCTTAAAATTATTCCCAAAAAGACAACTTTTTTCCAACCAGTGCAGTCGCAGTAGTAATTGTGCATAAAAACAAACTGAAAAACACTCATTTAAATATTTTTCATGCCTAATATGACTATATGTGCAGATTTGATGGTCTATTTATGTATATTCACTGACAATAAGGGGTCTTATTTCAAATAAGCGTTTAACTCTTGAAAGGGGGTCTGCAAATTGAAGTTCCAGTCAAACTCATGGTATTTTAGATTTCCCAATTTGATAAAAATGACGCATATTTTCCCAATAAAAAAGGGTAGAGGTAGTTTTGAAAAAAGCCAACAATATCACTGTGCATCATCGTCAATGATATCATCACACATCATTACATGTGCCTGAATCTTTATAAACAGTTTACTAATAAACTTTTTTGTTTGTTATTTGACTTAAAATTGACACGAGACGACAGCATAAGGTACTCCTCCGTGACTTCATGGATACCTGTAAACAATTTCCATGTGCATTATCATTAAATGGTCACATGAACGCTTGACGGGAAATGCGTAATTGACCATTACCCTAGACTTTAAATCATTTCCGGAAAGGACCCAAAGTTCCGGATCGCGTCAATAGAGGTATTAAAAAAAATTTCTTCAAATTTAAAGCAATAAAATTTTCACAGTCGGGAGGATTTTCAAGGGTCGGTCAGTAAACTGCAAACAAACAATATTTTAATTTAAGCCTTATGTGTTATTTAATTCATTTTACTGAATGTCCTATCATTATTGTTTTTACAGATTAATTTTATTTTAAAGTATTTTTCTATGATGTCACGTACATAACAACGTGACGAGTATTAGAAAGAGAGAAAAAAAGTTTAGCAAGATGTTTTGTTTTTTTATTTTGACAGTCAAATAATAAAATCTGAACCAAAACGTAGCACTTTAGCATTGTATGTAATTACTTTTTTAAATTCAATTCACTGTCCTTTAATTAATCGATTTTTGATTGGTCTGACAAAAGGGTAACATTTATTAATTGTCACCTGCTCAGCCATGTGATAGAGTAAATTAACACCCTAGTACTAGCAAATTAAAATATGGCGTTTTAACATGAAGTATAATAAAATATAATATGGCTTACTTTAACATGTAGATCAGAGATAACACACAACCATAAGCAGTGTCCTAGAACAGTGCAATTCTTTATAATATGGTGGAAGGGGACAAAAATAAAAGAAAATTGCATACCTCAAATTATGAGGATTTTGGTATAGATGCCAGAATTTTGAAATTACACTGTTACAAAATACAAATTGACAATTGACGAATTAAAAATTTTGAATTACAAAGATACAAGTTGCAAATTGACAATTTACAAATTCAGAATTTTGAAATTACATTGTCACAAATCACAAATTACGAATTATAAGAATTTAGGCCCTGTTGGCTTTCCATAGACACATGCACAACATACTAAACAGATTTATATTGGTTTTTGACCTTTTATAAATAATATCTGATATTTATTTCAAACCCAATACAAAACCCTACACCTGACTTGAAATAAAGATTGAAATATGAGTGACCTCTCAAAAGGATATTCATGTCCTGCAAGACTATTAAAATATCTAATATAAATGTTTTCATTTATATGACGTTGTGTTTTGCCATGACGTAAATTCGCCAAATCATTCGTGAAATTTCCCGAAATTGATATGAATTTAAATTTTATACATTTTCGAGGCTTTCATGCAATTGTTTATTTATTTTCTGTTATTTTTTATATATGCAATAAAATAGAAACAACTCATATTTTGTTTTGTTTTTCAATCTCAATTTCTGAAAATCCCGGGATGATGGGATCCCTGCATGCATGTGTATTGCCCATGAATAAATCACAGTGAAGGTTATGAAAGTAGTTTTGGAAACATGGTTTATCGAAGTGTTAACCAAAGAAAAATATGTAATTGACCAATCGGTTTCAAGTATTTATAGATATGCAAATCATATAAGAATTATTCTACTTTAACATGTAGATCAGAGATAATATCTCCTTATACACAACTATAAGCAGTGTCCTAGAACAGTGCAATTCTTTTTAATATGGTGAAAGGGGATAAAACTAAAAGAGAATTTCATACCTCAAATTATGAGGATGTTGGTAAAGATGCCAGATATAGAATCCTTTATCAAATCACTTCATCTGTCAAGGGTAAAAAAGACCCTTCAATGTTTTCTTCATGGAAAGTGTTATTGACAGATCCTCTTAAAATTTGTCATATTGTTTCTTTTGTATTTATATTATATATTTATGTTCTTCTAGATCTGTTGCACATTTAATGAGGCTGCAAATTTTTCATTTAAAGTTCACACAAAAAAATGTTTGCTCTCATCAAATCAGCAATCAACAAAATTAATAAACTGCTTTGATGAGTGCAGCAGGAATCGCACGCAGAGGTCCAATCCTGAGCAGTTCGGGCAAAAATGGACACAATATTCAAGCTTGATACATTTCTGCATTTGGATTGTAATTAAATATTTGACATATTCTTTAGGTTTCTGAATAAATGTAGTCAAAGAACTTGAAATTGGTGATATTTTTATATTTTGTTCTTGTGTTGTACTGTTATACCACTGTTCCAGGTTAGGGGGAGGGTTGGGATCCTGCTAACATGTTTAACCCCGCCACATTATTTATGTATGTGCCTGTCCTAAGTCAGGAGCCTGTAATCCAGTGTTTGTCGTTTGTTTTTGTGTTACACATTTGTTTTTCGTTCATTTTTTTATATAAATAAAGCCGTTAGTTTTCTCTTTTGAATTTCTTTACATTGTCATATTGGGGCCTTTTATAGCTGACTATGCGGTATGGGCTTTGCTCATTGTTGAAGGTCGTACTGTGACCTATAGTTGTTAATGTCTGTGTCATTTGGTCTCTTGTGGATAGTTGTCTCATTGGCAATCTTCTTTTATATATATATATATATATATATATATATATATATATATATATATATATATATATATATATATATATATAAACGAAAGCAAATTTACAGATCTAACATTGTTGGGTTGATGTTTAGACGAGTTGTATATATATATATATATATATATATATATATGAATTGAATTTATATTCAATTTAAGATGTCTTGCTGTTGTGCAAAAAACAAAGTTTCTTGCAAATTGGTGAAATTGATTTTAAGTTATTATTCAAAAAATGGAAAATCCCTTTTTTAATGAATAAAACCCCAAAACTCGGAAACAGTAAATCCGAAATTTATAAAAAAAAAACGAAAGGAAGCTAACGTAAATATTAGGGAGGTCAAAAGATCTGAAATTCAATACTCGGAATCTCAGTCAAGATACTTGAGTACTCGGATGAATCTTAAACGTCTATTGAAAAGTTTAGATTTTAAGTGGGATGCAGTGTTTTTGTTATTACCTTTCATAAACATATAAGACAAACGTACTACAAACATTGCTTGCTCCTCTGTTTTTTGTATTAATTAAACAATGAATTATTGACCGCCCTTTCTACAAATAGCCCATCATAATAACATTATTGTTTGGGTACGTGTTCATGAACCAAATTCCAATAAAATCAAAAGTACTTGCATATAAAGTGCGATAAAGTAGACAATATATGCATCATTTGTTCCTGAGGAGTTGGTATTTTTTACGATACGACGTCCTGTCCATTAATTTTTCAACCACAATATTGGACTTCAAATTACTTGTGCTTTTTCGTGTTGCTCAGTCTGACTTGTTTTGTGGTTTTCTTTTTGCAATCGGTTGTTTGATTTTATTCTATTTTAGTCATGACGTTGTCAGTTTATTTTCGACTTTTGGGTTTGAATATTGCTCACGTACTTTCGCTTATCTTTCAATAGTAAATTAGTAAAATTACACAATTATAGTTAAATTTCAAATACAGAGTAATTAAAACTGTACTCCAGTACTCGGCCTTCAGATCGAGTACTCGTTGCTATCCCTAGTAAATATATATGAACAATTCACCAAACATTCATGCATATTGGTTAAAATGTTTTAGAGTTAATGTCCGACATGTCGACAACGGACGTACAGACAGACGGCCAACAGCATACCACAACACATGCTGTAAACGGGCGTATAGAAATTAATTTAACTCTTAATTATTAATGATAAGTCATTGAACCATAAGAAAGCCAATGCCAATGGAAATGGCTATATTAACCTCAGATATACTTAAGGGAAACATATTTGCAATTAATTCTCACACTCATCTGATATTTTTTTATCGTTTATTAACGGCAAGTGTAAAACAGTTTATAATTTGGTTCTGTTGAAAGATTATTATACTTCTTACTCCTAACTTGATGGTGTGCTCTCTCAAAGAAGTTTGAAGTAAACTACACTCTCTTTAAAAGGGATCTAACTGTTATAACTTATATGCAAACACAATACATCTGAAATAGGCTTTTATTTATGGTCTAAATGCATTATGTTTGTCATAGCATTACATGTATATATAAATCGAAACCTTAAACATACCATGTTGTGAGCGAATTTCTATGTCTTTTTCAATATACAAATGTCTATAGACAGAATTGAAACCATACCCTAATAGTAATATGGGTTGATATTATCACTACAGGTAGAAAAGGAAAAACTTCTGAGTTCCTTTTCAGTAATATTCTATTGATACAGCTAATGAAAACACACCAAAGTGATTAAATAGTTGTTCAGTAATTCATTATTGATAAGCTTATTGACACTCACCACTAAAGAAGAGAAATCCAATGAGAACTGTAAAAAAGAAATAAGATATTAATATCATATTAAGGTGCTTGGAACCACTGAAGGAAAAAAAATGCTTCCATCTATCAGTGGGAGTAAAATTAAATATTGCATTGGTTGTAGTTGATTTAACCGCAATTCTAGATAAAGGAATATAACTTCATTTTTAAAGATGACTTTATTTTTAGAACAGATATTATATTCCTCCAGCTTGCAATACTGTACAATTGAAGATTTCTTGCTATTGCTGAATACTGTGCAATTGAAAATTTCTTGCTATTGCACAATACTTAATATAATAATTTTGGATCCTGATTTGGACCAACTTGAAAACTAGGTCCATAATTAACAAGAATGTGTCCCAAGTACACGGATGCCCCACTCGCACTATCATTTTCTATGTTCAGTGGACCGTGAAATTAGGGTCAAAACTTTAATTTGGAATTAAAATTAGAAAGATCATATCATAGAGAACATGTGTACTAAGTTTCAAGTTGATTAGACTTCAACTTCTTCAAAAACTACCTTGACCAAAAACTTTAACCTGAAGCAAAATGGACACACAGACAGACGGATGAACGGAGGCACAAATCAGAAAACGTAATGTCCCTCTACTATCGTAGGTGTGGCATAAAAATCTAAGTAAATGTTTAGATTCAGCATATCAAAGAAGCCCAAGAATTAAATTTTTGTTAAAATCAAACTTAGTTTAATTTTGGACCCTTTGGGCTTTAATGTAGACCAATTTAAAAACAGGACCAAAAATTAAGAATCTACGTACACAGTTAGATTTGGCATATCAAAGAACCCCAATTATTCAATTTTTGATGAAATCAAACAAAGTTTAATTTTGGACCCCGATTTGGGCCAACTTGAAAACTGGGGCAATAATAAAAAATCTAAGTACATTTTTAGATTCAGCATATAAAAGAACCCTAAGGATTCAATTTTTGTTAAAATCAAACTAAGTTTAATTTTGGACCCTTTGAACCTTAATGTAGACCAATTTGAAAACAGGACAAAAAATTAAGAATCTACATACACAGTTAAATTCGGCATATCAAAGAACCCCAATTATTCAATTTTTGATGAAATCAAACAAAGTTTAATTTTGGACCCTTTGGGCCCCTTATTCCTAAACTGTCGGGACCAACACTTCCAAAATCAATCCCAACCTTCCTTTTGTGGTCATAAACCTTGTGTTTAAATTTCATAGATTTCTATTTACTTATACTAAAGTTATTGTGCGAAAACCAAGAAAAATGCTTATTTGGGCCCCTTTTTTGGCCCCTTATTCCTAAACTGTTTGGACCTCAACTCCCAAAATCAATCCCAACCTTCCTTTTGTGGTCATAGCTTTGAGTTTAAATTTCATTGATTTCTATTTACTTATACTAAAGTTATTGTGCGAAAACCAAGAAAAATGCTTATTTGGGCCCTTTTTTGGCCCCTAATTCCTAAACTGTTAGAAACAAAACTCCCAAAATCTGAATCCCAACCTTTCTTTTTTGGTCATCAACATTGTGTCAAAATTTCATAGATTTCTATTAACTTAAACTAAAGTTATAGTGCGAAAAACCAAGAAAGTGCTTATTTGGGGCCTTTTTGGCCCCTTATCCTAAAATGTTGGGACAAAACTTCCAAAATCAATCCAAACCTTCCTTTTGTAGTCATAAACAAAATATATTTCAAGCAACTTTATTCATGCTTATTTCATAGTTTTTATTCTATTTATTCAAAAGAAACCCTATTTTATGATTTATTTTCTTTGTAAAACTGATGAAAATGAGATACAGGAAATGTTTGGAATTCGATGGTTAAACTGTTTGCCACTGGCCAATATGCCAGTACTACGTAACTTGAAAAAAGAGCTGTATTTTAACTATTCGTGGTCACAATCCTTAAAGTAAGACACCATTTCAATTGGTATAGTGTACAGATTCAGAAAAGCTAACAAATTTTAATATATTGCATATAAAGTTTTGCCTCAAGGGTGCTATAATCAGTTACGTATAAAAAAAACTAGGGGTTATTCCCCCGACTAAAAATAACCATGGAGGGAAACCCCTGTTTATTTACTCAATTGGTGAAAAAGTATCATGTTTTTTGTATTTGATAGTAAAAATCAGTTAATTAGCTTTCAATTAAAACAGATTGAATGATTGAAATAATTTTAAAAATTATATTAAATATACATGTTTTGAGGGGAGACAACACTGTAAACAACCTGTTTTTTTGGCTGTGAAAAATGAAAACTTATTTGCAGCCACTGTAGCTCTTTTCGGAGCAGGAGTCACCATACCCTGAAACAAGATTTTTTTGAAAGGCCAGGTAAAAACCTACAAATTTCATACAGTTTTGATCATGAAAAATGTGCATGGATCATGTCTTCATGGCTGTGCACATGACCTGGTTTCAAGTTTTTATGTTAAAATTATACCTTTTTTCCCCAATGTTCATTGGATGGAATGTTTTTAATATATTAAAAGTACACATTATTTTTATTTCATTATAAACTAGAGAATATTCTGATTCCAGTGATATCTAGTTTTATACAAGTATCTTTATTAATCAGTCCACCACTAAGGGTCACTTATGCATGGTCCCTCAAAATGTGACGTCATAGAAAAAAACTGTTGATTGCACCATTAAAGGGACAAATATATATTTTAGTGATGTTTTAGCATAGAAATGTGCACGCAAATGGAGTAAAATAATTCTGAAAAATATTGTACGGCTTGTATACTTTAATTTAAAAGCATCAGTTTGGTATATTTAATGAAAATATTACAGATTTGTACATAGCAACCAGAAATAAGAAAACCAGACTCTGCGCGAATATTGAAGTTTTTTCCATATTTTTGCGACGTCATATTTTATTCAATCTCTCATATATTTGGAACCAAAAGTTGCACATGTAAAGTGTAGATTTTTTCTACTTTGACCTTTACCACTGATCAGTGTGATTAATTTTTATGAATGATTTCCTTGTATATGTTGTACCGATGAATGTAACAACGCACTTGATTTTCACAAAAGCAATCTCTTAATGTATTACTGTAGTGTTGCTCACCTGATATTTTTTATTTACAATTGATGCATGAAATAATGCAACCCTTATGTATACTTTTGCTTTAGTTAAAGATATATTAAGTCAAAAACTGCATTTTTATTTGATTTTAAACATATTCTATTCATTAAGAAATGAAAACGATTGAACAAAAGGCACAGCCAATGAAAGATCTCTCCATATTACATGTACGAGGCATAATTGAATTATATCATCTGTATTTAAAATAATGCATTTTTCCACTATGTTTTTAGCCATGTTTGCCATGTTGGTTGGCAGGCAGGGTCATCAGACACATTTTTAAACTCAATACCATCATGTTGATTGTGGCCAAGTAACTTAAATTTGTCTCAGTTGTTTCAGGAAAAGACTTGAGTAAAAGATTACAAAAATTTACGAAAAATGGTTAAATTTGACTTTAAAGGGCAATAACTCATTATGGGGTCAATTGACCATTTTGGTCAGGTAGATCTTACTTTGCTAAACATTATTGCTGTTTACAGTTTATTTCTATCTATAATGATATTCAAGATAATAACCAGCCAGATGCTCTGCAGGGTGCAGCTTTATACAACCGCAGAGGTTGAACCCTGAACAGTTGGGGCAAGTATGGACACAACATTCAAGCTGGATTCAGCTCTAAATTTGGATTGTGATTAAAAAGTTGACACAGCATAGGTTTCTGACACAGAATGAATGTGGTCTAATGAACTTAAAAAATTGTTTTTGCCTTTGAGCAATTCACCATGCTGTTGAATATTAATCCTCTCAAAAAAATGTTTGAAGAAATTTTCTTTTTATTTATGAATACTGTGCAATTGAAGATTTCTTGCTATTGCGCAATACTGTGCAATTGAAAATTTCTTGCTAATGCACAATACTTAATATAATAATGTTGGACCCAGATTTGGACCAACTTGAAAGCTGGGCCCATAATAAAAAATCTAAGTACATGTTCAGATTCAGCATATCAAATAACCCCAAGAATTCAATTTTTGTTAAAATCAAGCTAAGTTTAATTTTGGACCCTTTGGACCCAATTTTGAAAACAGGACCAAAAATTAAGAATCTGAATACACGGTTAGATTTGGCATATCAAAGAACCCCAATAATTCATTTTTTGATGAAATCAACCAAAGTTTAATTTTGGACCCTTTTGGCCCCTAATTCGTTGGGACCAAAACTCCCGAAATCAATCCCAACCTTCCTTTTGTGGTCATAGACCTTATGTTAAAATTTCATAGATTTCTGTTTACTTATACTAATATTATTGTGCGAAAACCAAGAAAAATGCTTATTTGGGCCCTTGTTTGCCCCTAATTCCTAAACTGTTTGGACCAAAACACCCAACATCAATCCCAACCTTCATTTTATGGTCATAAACCTTGTGTTTAAATTTCATAGATTTCTATTTACTTTTACTAAAGTTAGAGTGTGAAAATCTACATTTTATCCCTATGTTCCATTTTGAGCAATGACAGCCATCTTGGTTGGTTGGCCGGGTTACTGGACACATTTTTTTTAACTTAGATACCCCAATGATGAGTGTGGCCAAGTTTGGTTAAATTTGGCTAAGTAGTTTCAGAGGAGAAGATTTTTGTAAAAGTTAACGACGACGGACAGAGACAGGCGCCAAGTGATGAGAAAAGCCAGGTGAGATAAAAACATGTTTAACACTGCCACATTTTTGTGTCTGTTCCAAGTGAGAAGCCTCTGGCCTTTGTAAGTAAGTAAGACCCATCAAAACAACATTTGATACAAAAATTTAACAATACTTTTAGATATTTGGATGATATATTGGCTCTCAATAATGACGACTTCAGTATGTATACTAAAGAAATTTATCCTGTTGAACTTACTTTAAATAAAGCTAATACTAACAATGAACACTGCCCTTTCCTCGATCTTGTTATCTATATCATTAACGGGAAGCTTAATACAAAAAAAATGATAAAAGAGATTATTTTTCATTTCCTATCGTTCATTATCCATTTTTAGATGGTGACTTTCCCTTGTCACCATCTTATGGTGTTTATATATCTCAACTTGTACAATTCACTCGTGTATGTAACAACGTATTAGCTTTTAGCAAGAGAAATTTATGTATTACTGAAAAATTATTACACCAGGGTTATCAATATCACAAACTAGTCAAAACATAAAATTTACTAAATTTTATCATCGGTATAAGAAAATAATTCGTAAATATAATAAAACATGCAGACATCTTATACGTTCAGGTATTTCACATCCAATCTTTTACGGTAATATACTTTACAAAGCACAAAAATGTCAGTATTCACCTCAAAAGCTTACAAAACCTTTAAACAGACTTATTAAGAAGGGATATAGTTACAATACTGTTGTCAGGTCATTAAAGATTTCATATTTTGGCTTTAATATTGATTCACTTATAGGGTCTTTGCATCGGAACTAAACACATTTATTTGAAAAACAGTTGATGGCATGACACAGGTTATGTTCTTCTCATATATTTTATGATAGTACGATACTAAACCCCTAGCGGGAGGGATTGTACTTGATATTAATATGATGAAGAGATAATCTTTCAATCAGTTTATTTGAGGTCTGGAGCTGGCATGTCAGTTAACTGCTAGTAGTCTGTTGTTATTTATGTATTATTGTCATTTTATTTCTTTTCTTTTGTTACATCTTCTGACATCAGACTCTGACTTCTCTTGAACTGAATTTTAATGTGCGTATTATTATTCGTTTACTTTTCTACATTGGCTAGAGATATAGGGGAGGGTTGAGATCTCATAAACATGTTTAACCCTGCCGCAATTTTGCGCCTGTCCCAAGTCAGGAGCCTCTGGCCTTTGTTAGTCTTGTATGATTTTTTATTTTATTTTCTTGCGTATAATTTGGAGTTTAGTATAACATCCATTATAACTGAACTAGTATGTACATATTTGTTTAGGGGCCAGCTAAAGGACTCCTCCGGGTGTGACAGTTTCTCTCTGCATTGAAGACCCATTGGTGGCCTTCAGCTGTTGTCTGCTCTATAGTCTGGTGGTGTTTCTTTACAGTACTTGCAACCTTAGACGTTACTATTTCAGCGATCAATCAGCGGTCATCGATCAGTCACCGATCAGTCAAGTTCGCGTCAAACTCACGTCAGCAATCCGTCAGACTTATAGTAAAAGTAATTGACTGATCGGACTGATCGGACGGATAGTACCGATCGACCTTGATGACGGATTGAACTTTAATATGTCACATGATAAACTAATACAAATTAAGGAATCTTAGTTTCGTTTGATTTAATTAAAATGGCGACTCGTGAAAATCGAACGTTCAATGATACATTCTGTTTATCAATTATTTAGCAAAGTTTTATAATTAGTTAATACTTCAGTTTCTTTATGTATATCTCTTTCATATTCATTTGATAAAATTTACTGTTTGCAATAGCATGAATTGTTCTATATAATAAGAATGTTCTTATCCCGGGCATAAAAACAATGCCGTATTTGGCGAAACCTTTTCAACTTTTGATCTTCAGTGTTGTACAACTTTGTACTTTTTTCACTTTCGATCTTTTATATCTGGGCGTCACTTGTAAGTCTTGTGTGGACAAGGCGCGTTTTTGGCGTATTGAATTTTAAACCTGCTGCTTTTTGTTATCTATTAATCATGTTTTTCTTTGTCTAATATGTTCTATTAATTTGTATTGTAGTCCTGTAATATTATGTTGTCATTTCAATGTTATATTTAACTTTGCCATTAAAGTGCGAGGTTTGGCATGCCACAAAACCAGGTTCAACCCACCACTTTTATTCCCCTTTAAAAGTGTCCTGTACCAAGTCAGGAAGATGGCCATTGTTATATTATTGTTCGTTTCTGTGTGTGTTGCATTTTAACGTTGAGTCGTTTGTGTTTTCTCTTATTTTTGAGAAATTGAGATAAGACGTGGCACGGTACTTGTCTATCCCAAATTCATGTATTTGGTTTTCATGTTATATTTGTTATTCTCGTGGTGTTTTGTCTGATGCTTGGTCCGTTTCTGTGTGTGTTACGTTTCGGTGTTATGTCGTTGTTCTCTTATATTTAATGCGTTTCCCTCGGTTTTAGTTTGTTACCCCGATTTTGTTTTTTGTCCATGGATTTATGAGTTTTGAACAGCGGTATACTACTGTTGCCTTTATTTATGAATTGAAATGAAAAGAAATGTACAGATAAAATCTAAATTAAAATATCATCATTAAAGAATGGTCTTTTTTGTTTTATTTAGGTTATATATTTTAAAAACCGGCGAGTTCTAAAACGGTGTCCACATCGCGATTTTTATTTTATTATTTTCCAAACATACTCGGGAAAAACAAAATGAAAGAATCAGTTATTGAAAAATGTGGTCTATTTTTTTCAATATTTTAAATTTGATTCTGATTCTGATTAGAAGACTTGTCTCAAGATGGTAAAATAACTGATTTCAAATAAAATAGTATCATTTTTCATAAAAAAAGAAGAATAAATTGGTTATTTTAAACAATGCGAATAAAATTTTAGTATGATTTCTCTGACATTCCTTTAATTTTATGAAAAAAAAACTATTCTAAACTATAAAACGTACAAAAATTCAATGGCGGTCAATAATTTTCAGTATAATGAAGAAATATTTGCATTTTAGGCAACGCGTACAACAATTTAATATCTTTTTCCTGAAAGTAAGATTATTTTATGAAGAACAGCCAATCATGATGTCCAAAAAGTATTAAAATCATATGACGGTTAATAATTTGTATCAAAATAAATCAATAACTGCATTCTTATTTCACAAAAATAAAAGTTTAAGTATTTTAATTCTCATTATATCTCAATTCTGACAAGAAGACTTGTCTCAAGAATGCAAGATGGTAGAAATAACTGATTTCAAATAAAAAAAGTATCATAATTGATAAAAAGAAGATTAATTTTGGTTATTTTTAACAATGCCAATAAAATTTCAGTATGATTTCTCTGCCATTTTTTTAATTTTATGAAAAAAAAACTATTCTAATCTATAAAAAGTACAAAAATCCAATGGCGGTCAATAATTTTTAGTAAATAAAACAATATTTGCATTTTTAGGCAACGCGTACAAAAATTTAATATCTGTTTCCTTCAAGTAAGATTATTCTATGAAGAACAGCCAATCATGATGTACAAAAAGTACTGAAATCATATGACGGTTAATAATTTGTATCAAAAAAAATCAATAACTATATTCTTATTCCACAAAAATAAAAGTTTAAGTATTTTAATTGTCATAATATCTCAGTTCTGATTAGAAGACTTGTCTCAAGATGGTAAAAATAACTGATTTCAAATAAAATAGTATCATTTTTGATAAAAAGAAGAATAATTTTGATTATTTTAAACAATGAGAGCAAAACTTTAGTATAATTTTTCTGATATTCTTTTAATTTTATGAAAAAAAACTATTCTAAACAATAAAAAGTACAAAAATCCAATGGCGGTCAATAATTTTCAGTAAAATGAAGAAATATTTGCATTTTAGGCAACCATACAAAAATCTTATATCTTTTTCCTTAAAGTAAGATTATTCAATGAAGAACAGCCAATCATGATGTACAAAAAGTACTGAAATCATATGACGGTTAATAATTTGTATCAAAATAAATCAATAACTGCATTCTTATTCCACAAAAATAAAGGTTTAAGTGTTTTAATTCTCACTATATCTCAATTCTGATCAGAAGGCTTGTCTGAAGATGGTAAAAATAACTGATTGCAAATAAAATAGTATAATATTTGATGAAAAGAAGATTAATTTTGGTTATTTTAAAAAATGCGAACAAAATTTTAGTATGATTTTTCTGATATTCTTTTAATTTTATGAAAAAACCAGGTGCTCCGCAGGGCCCAGCTTTATACGACCGCAGAGGTCGAACCCTGAACAGTTGGGGCAAGTATGGACAAAACATTCAAGCGTGATACAGCTCTGAATTTGGATTGTGATCAAATTTTTGACATTACATGGTTTTTTTTTACACAAAACAATGTCAAGATTT
This sequence comes from Mytilus galloprovincialis, assembly GCF_965363235.1. NCBI lineage: Eukaryota > Metazoa > Mollusca > Bivalvia > Mytilida > Mytilidae > Mytilus > Mytilus galloprovincialis. Next base: position 52,128,153 of record NC_134840.1, read on the forward strand.
TACAAATCAATTAAAGATTTCTTCTTCAAACTTTTTAAATCTAAAATTAAATAGTTGACACAGCATAGGTTTCTGACACAGAATGAATGTGGTCTAATGAACTTAAAGTTTTTTTTTGCCTTTGAGCAATTCACTATGCTGTTGAATATTAATCCTCTCAAAAAAATGTTTGAAGAAATTTTCTTTTTATTTATGAAATCTGAAATGAGAAAAATTTAACCCCCCCCCCTTTTTTTACATCCCCGTTTCCCTTTTTCCAAAACTGATATCAATTCAAATTTCTAATGGAGTTTGCAACAATAACTACTCTTTTAAATACATCATAAAATATTAAAATGTAAAATAAAGTGCTTGTTATCACTGAATGGTAAAGATTGGTTGGTAGTAAAAGTGAATATACATTGTTTATTGTATAAAACAATAAAAAAAACTTCATCAGCAACATTTTATATTGGCAAATTTCCAATGAAGTTATTTACATAAAGTTATTGGCAAATAAAAATAGAAAATGACATCATAGTCATGTCTGGCAAATGTCCAACATACATTATCTAAAAACATTTTAGATAAGATAAGGAAAAAAAGCTTCATCAGCAACATTTTATATTGGCAAATTTCCAATGAAGTTATTTACATAAAGTTATTGGCAAATAAAAATAGAAAATGACATCATAGTCATGTCTGGCAAATTTCCAACATATATTATCAACTACTATTCTATACAAAGAAAGATAACTCCAATTGAAAATTAATTGCTATTGCACAATATTGTGCAATTAGATATTTCTTGCTATTGTGCAATACTGTGCAATTGAAAATTTCTTGCTATTGCACAATACTTGATATGGAATCCTGATTTGGACCAACTTGAAAACTGGGCCCATAATCAAAAATCAAAGTAAATATTTAGATAAAGCATATCAAATAAGCCCAAGAATTTAATTTTTGTTAAAATCAAACTTAGTTTAATTTTGGACCCTTTGGACCTTAATGTAGACCAATTTGAAAACTGGACCAAAAATTAAGAATCTACATACACAGTTAGATTTGGCATATCAAAGAACCCATTTATTCAATTTTTGATGAAATCAAACAAAGTTTAATTTTGGACCCCCATTTGGACCAACTTGAAAACTAGGCCAATAATTAAAAATCTAAGTATATTTTTAAATTCAGCTTATCAAAGAACCCCAAGGATTCAATTTTTGTTAAAATCAAACTAAGTTTAATTTTGGACCCTTTGGACCTTAATGTAGACCAATTTGAAAACGGGATCAAAAATTAAAAATCTACATACATAGTTAGATTCGGCATATCAAAGAACCCCAATTATTCAATTTTTGAAGAAATCACACAAAGTTCAATTTTGGACCCTTTGGGCCCCTCATTCCTAAACTGTTAGGACCAAAACTCCCAAAAACAAACCCAACCTTCCTTTTATGGTCATAAACCTTGTGTTTAAATTTCATAGATTTCTATTTACTTATACTAAAGTTATGGTGTAACAAGAGGCTGTCACAACGACAGCAAACCGGATTTATTAACATTTATTTGTGTCCTGGCAATATCACAAGAACCATTACTGATGAATGGTGAAAGTGAAAATCGTCAATATCAAATTTGACCTCCATTTTGTCATCAGTATCAACATATTAATGGTTCATGAGTAAATGCAACAACCTGAATGGAAACGCCATTTTACGATCTTTCAAGAACCATAACTCCTGAACGGTAAAAGTCAAAATCGTCATTATTGAACTTGACCTCTAGTTTGTCATCAGTAACAACATATTAAAATTTCAAAAGCTTTGGTTGAATGGTTCATGAGAAAATGCACGGACACGAAGGGAAAAACCATTTTTCAATCTTTCAAGAACCATAACTCCTGAACGGTAAAAGTCAAAATCGTCATTATTGAACTTGACCTCCATTTTGTCATCAGTAACAGCATATTTAAATTTCGGAAGCTTTGGTAGAACAGTTCATGCATAAATGCACGGACACGACTGGAAACTCCATTTTTCAATCTTTCAAGAACAATAACTCCTGAACGGTAAAAGTCAAATTCGTCATTATTGAACTTGACCTCCATTCTTTCATTAGTAACAACATATTAAAATTTGGGAAGCTTTGGTAGAACAGTTCATGCGTAAATGCACGGACAACTCCATTTTTCAATCTTTCAAGAACCATAACTCCTGAACAGTAAAAGTCAAAATCGCCATTATTGAACTTGACCTTCATATAGTTGTCAGGAATAACATATTAAAATTTTAAAAGCTTTGGTTGAACGGTTCATGAGTTAATGCACGGACAACATTTGATTGCCGCCCGCCCGCCCGCCCGCCCGGCCGCCCGCCGTACATCCCCAAATCAATAACCGACATTTTTGTCACAAAAATCCGGTTAAATACCAAAAATAATGCTTATTTGGGCCCCTTTTTGGCCCCTAATTCATAAACTGTTCTGACCTCAACTCCAAAAATCAATCCCAACCTTCCTTTTGTGGTCATAAACCTTGTGTCAAAATTTCATAGATTTCTATTCACTTAAACTAAAGTTATAGTGCGAAAACCAAGAAAATGCTTATTTGGGCCCTTTTTGGCCCCTAATTCCTAAAATGTTGGGACCAAAACTCCCAAAATCAATCCCAACCTTCCTTTTGTGGTCATAAACCTTGTGTTAAAATTTCATTGATTTCTATTCACTTTTACTAAAGTTAGAGTGCGAAAACTAAAAGTATTTGGACGACAACGACGACGACGACGACAACGACAACGACGCCAACGTGATAGCAATATACGACCAAAAAATTAAAAATTTTGCGGTCGTATAAAAATTATTCTGAACAATAAAAAGTACAAATCAAAGCGCTGTAAGCGCTGAAGGCAGTTAACCAAAAACCAAGGCAACCGTAATTATGAAAACTGTGGCAATGTGGCCTCAACATTAAACATTCATATATAGTACATTCATGTTTATCTAATGATTTATTTATTAAGGCAAATAATTTATGTGTTATCAAGATTTCAAAAGCAATGCATATATCAATGTATATTTTTTTATGGTGAGTCTGCAGTGGTGCAAGTTTCCAATGATTGCAGTTGTTCTACTTGGTAGTTAACCTTGGTTTTATTTGACTTAGTATGAACATGTTATAGTATGAATGGACTGGTTTCCCTGGAAAGAAAACTGAGTTTGTGTTCTATAGTACAAAAGTTATGAGACACGAATCAGACAAATGTTCACTACAACAGGGATCAAAGGTAAGGTCTGACTGACCTGCCTATAGTAAATGTAAATGATTTGTTATTTTGTCCCATACATATGAATATATATAATTTAGGGGTGGGGATTTAACGGTTTTCAAGTTCTCAAACAGGTAGGGGTAATCAGAGGATTTAGGGCCCGGTCCCCCCTTTTTGGGAAAAAAAATTTGGTTGCTTATATAGGGAATCACTGAAGCGTGACTGGAGCGGGCCCCTCTTAGGTCAGTCAGTGGGCTCCACTTATGAAAATTTCTGGATCCGCCACTGGGGATAGGGTGACCCTAGGGACTTCCCCTACATTTCATTTTATATTGTCCCATACATGAATATATATGGTTTAGGGGTGGGGATCTCATTGGTTTCCAAGTTCTCAAACAGGAAGGGTTGGGATGACCACAGGGACTTCCCCTATATTTCATTTGATTTGTTATATTGTCCCATACATGAGTATATATGGTTTAGGGGTAAGGATATTGACCATTTCCAAGTTCTCAAACAGGGGGGTGAACAGTGACCTCAGGGACTCCCCCTATCTTTCATCTGATTTGTTATATTGTCCCATACATGAATATATATGGTTTAGGGATGGGGATCTCGACCATTTTAAAATTCTAAAACAAGAGGGGTGGGGTGACCCCTAGCGACTCTTCCTATATTTCATTTGATTTTTCATATTGTCACAAACATGAATATATATGGTTAAGGGGTGTGGATCTCCACTGTTTCCAAGTTCTCAAACAGGAGGGGTAGGGTAACTCCAGGGACTCTTCCTATATTTCATTTTTTATTTATTATATTGTCCTATACTTGAATATATGCAGGGGCGGATTCGGACAGGGGAGGGTTGCGGGCTTGCACCCCCCCCCCCCCTTAAATTTGCAAAGCATGGGTTGTTCTCAGCTTAATAAAGAATATTCCAATAATTTTACCTCAATTTTTTTTTAGCCTCGCTCTGCTCGGCAAAAATTTAAGTTTGCGCCCCTCCTAACCTAAAATTCTGGATCTGCCCCTCATATGGTTTAGGGGTGGGGAGCTCAACCGTTTCCAAATTATCAAACAGGAGGGGGTAGAGTGGCCCAAAGAATGCCACCTATGTATCATATGATTTACTTACATTAAGGTATATATAATATAGTTGCATTATTTGTGAAAATAAAGAATGAAACTTTTAGCTACTTTAATTGACCCTTCAAAATTGAGAAAAAACAAATAACCCCTCGAAATTGCAGTAATATGTTTACACTTTAAAAGCATCTCACATGCATTATCATCATTTATCATTTATAAAGAAAATTTAGACTGTGACCATGAACATGTATATTGTTAGATATACTGTTCCCAGCTGTCACGTTGTATTGGATTTTTAAATTAAAATTTGTCAAAAAGTAATTTCGAGTTTCTGAATAAAATATTTTTCTGATTTTTCTTTCTTTTACATATATCTTTTGGTTTACAATATAAATGTTTATATTCATTTACCATGCATAGATGTATTTTTTCACCTGCTTGGATTAATTTTGTAAATGATCGCTAAACCCGGAATTACCCTTATCCGCTTCCGGAATCGGATCCGATTTAGTAAAATTTTGTCTTCACGGCAGCCATTGTTGTGTGTTTACAATGTTGTTTTTGTCAATCAGATACGATTTTACTCGAATTTATACAATATTTGTCGGCAATTTTCTGTATAAAGCTAGCGGTTGAACAAAATGTACATCGCCGTCATGAATAATAATGATCAAAATAAGTTTTTAGCTCGAGACTTTGGTGAACATGGTGAAAAGGTTTGCAAAGTAATTTCTTATTTTCTTTCAAATGTAAGGTGACTACGTCGGGCGTAGCTAGAAACCAACTATCCTAGTCGAAATTCCGCTTGCAAAAGTGGAAGGTCGCGGACCTCAGACCACCGCTAATTTGCACACCTGCTTCCAAATTGAAAAGCTACGAAAATTTCTTTTTCTAATTTGAAATTGCCGCCAACAGCATGAACAGTTGAACTTATTATATAATAGACTACTGACGTACATGTAGTTGTATTACGTATTGATGACAAACAATATTCCTACGACTTTTGTCATTTGGGAAATCTAAACTACTTGTCTTAAGAGATTTTCAACGATTAAATATTTCATACAATTGTTCTTTGACATCTTAGCTAAAAGCACAAGTCATAATGAACTACACAAGGATTCTTAATAAGCACTACTTCCTATGTGTAACTTTAAAACTTTTGGATAAATCGACGATCATTTAAGGTTTTTCTGGTCATTTTTTTTGTAATCCAGAATTAAAAGTATTAAAAAAGTGTTCAATTAGTTATATATAACATAGTAGCAAGCTAAATAATAACAATGGCAAGTATTTCAGGATTTATTGGGTAGAACACAAATCTAGGGTGCTCGCATAATGCAGCTTAACTGCATAAAAATCCAATGGCGGTCAATAATTTTCAGTAAAATGAAGAAATATTTGCATTTTGGGCGACGCGTACAAAAATCTTATATCTTTTCCTTAAAGTAAGATTATTCTATGAAGAACAGCCAATCATGATGTACAAAAAGTACTGAAATCATATGACGGTTAATAATTTGTATCAAAATAAATCAATAACTAAAATCTTATTCAACAAAAATAAAAGTTTAAGTATTTTAATTGTCATTATATCTCAGTTCTGATTAGAAGACTTGTCTCAAGATGGTAAAAATAACTGATTTCAAATAAAATAGTATCATTTTTGATAAAAAGAAGAATAATTTTGATTATTTTAAACAATGCGAGCAAAACTTTAGTATAATTTTTCTGATATTCTTTAAATTTTATGAAAAAAAACTATTCTAAACAATAAAAAGTACAAAAATCCAATGGCGGTCAATAATTTTCAGTAAAATGAAGAAATATTTGCACTTTAGGCAACCATACAAAAATCTTATATCTTTTTCCTTAAAGTAAGATTATTCTATGAAGAACAGCCAATCATGATGTACAAAAAGTACTGAAATCATATGACGGTTAATAATTTGTATCAAAATAAATCAATAACTGCATTCTTATTCCACAAAAATAAAAGTTTAAGTATTTTAATTCTCATTATATCTCAATTCTAATAAGAAGACTTGTCTCAAGAATGCAAGATGGTAGAAATAACTGATTTCAAATAAGATAGTATCATTTTTAATAAAAAGAAGAATAATTTTGGTTATTTTTAACAATGCTAATAAAATTTCAGTATGATTTCTCTGCCATTCGTTTAATTTTATGAAATAAAACTATTCTAAACGATAAAAAGTACATTAATCCAATGGTGGTCAATAATTTTCAGTAAAATGAAGAAATATTTGCATTTTGGGCAATGCGTACAAAAATTTAATATTATCTTTTTCCTTAAAAGAGGGACGAAAGATACCAAAGGGACAGTCAAACTCATAAATCTAAAACAAACTGACAACGCCATGGCTAAAAATGAAAAAGACAAACAGAAAAACAATAGTACCCATGACACAACATAGAAAACTAAAGAATAAACAACACGAACCCCACCAAAAACTAGGGGTGATCTCAGGTGCTCCGGAAGGGTAAGCAGATCCTGCTCCACATGTGGCACCCGTCGTGTTGCTTATGTGATTACAAATCCGGTAAATAGTCTAATTCGGTAGGTCACATTCATGAAAGGGAAGGGGATTGTAGTTACGACGTAAGGAACATAACCGATATCATTTGTGAAACGGTTATTCCATAACGGTCAACCAACTCGTGATGGCGTCCGTAAAATTTACGAAGGGATGATTTCAACTTCACCATTTGGAACTCTTGGTTTAATAGCTTCCAAAGTAAGATAATTTTAATAGTTTCCAAAGTAAGATTATTTTATGAAAAACAGCCAATCATGATGTACAAAAAGTACTGAAATCATTAGACGGTTAATAATTTGTATCAAAATAAATCAATAACTGCATTCTTATTCAACAAAAATAAAAGTTTAAGTATTTTAATTCTCATTATATCTCAATTCTGATTAGAAGACTTGTCTCAAGATGGTAAAAATAACTGATTGCAAATAAAATAGTATAATATTTGATGAAAAGAAGATTAATTTTGGTTATTTTAAAAAATGCGAACATAATTTTAGTATGATTTTTCTGATATTCTATTAATTTTATGAAAAAAAAACTATTCTGAACAATAAAAAGTACAAAAATCCAATGACGGTCAATAATTTTCAGTAAAATGAAGAAATATTTGCATTTTAGGCAACGCGTACAAAAATCTAATATCTTTTTCCTTACAGTAAGAATATTCTATGAAAAACAGCCAATCATGATGTACAAAAAGTACTGAAATCATATGACGGTTAATAATTTGTATCAAAATAAATCAATAACTCATTCTTATTCAACAAAAATAAAAGTTTAAGTATTTTAATTCTCATTATATCTCAATTCTGATTAGAAGACTTGTCTCAAGATGGTAAAAATAACTGATTGCAAATAAAATAGTATAATATTTGATGAAAAGAAGATTAATTTTGGTTATTTTAAAAAATGTGAACAAAATTTTAGTATGATTTTTCTGATATTCTATTAATTTTATGAAAAAACCAGGTGCTCCGCAGGGCGCAGCTTTATACGACTGCAGAGGTCGAACCCTGAACAGTTGGGGCAAGTATGGACAAAACATTCAAGCGTGATACAGCTCTGAATTTGGATTGTGATCAAATTTTTGACATTACATGGGGTTTTTTTACACAAAAAAAATGTCAAGATTTTACAAATCAATTAAAGATTTCTTCTTCAAACTTTTTAAATCTAAAATTAAATAGTTGACACAGCATAGGTTTCTGACACAGAATGAATGTGGTCTAATAATGAACTTAAAAGGTTTTTTTTGCCTTTGAGCAATTCACTATGCTGTTGAATATTCATCCTCTCAAAAAAATGTTTGAAGAAATTTTCTTTTTGTATATGAAATCTGAAATGAGAAAAATTTAAACCCCCCTTTTTTTTCACATCCCCGTTTCCCTTTTTCCAAAACTGATATCAATTCAAATTTCTAATGGAGTTTGCAACAATAACTACTCTTTTAAATACATCATAAAATATTAAAATGTAAAATAAAGTGCTTGTTATCACTGAATGGTAAAGATTGGTTGGTAGTAACAGTGAATATACATTGTTTATTGTATAAAACAATAAAAAAACTTCATCAGCAACATTTTATATTGGCAAATTTCCAATGAAGTTATTTACATAAAGTTATTGGCAAATAAAAATAGAAAATGACATCATAGTCATGTCTGGCAAAAGTCCAACATACATTATCTAAAAACATTTTAGATAAGATAAGGAAAAAAAGCTTCATCAGCAACATTTTATATTGGCAAATTTCCAATGAAGTTATTTACATAAAGTTATTGGCAAATAAAAATAGAAAATGACATCATAGTCATGTCTGGCAAATTTCCAACATATATTATCAACTACTATTCTATACAAAGAAAGATAACTCCAATTGAAAATTAATTGCTATTGCACAATATTGTGCAATTAAGATTTATATTTCTTGCTATTGTGCAATACTGTGCAATTGAAAATTTCTTGCTATTGCACAATACTTGATATGGAATCCTGATTTAGACCAACTTGAAAACTGGGCCCATAATCAAAAATCAAAGTACATATTTAGATAAAGCATATCAAATAAGCCCAAGAATTCAATTTTTGTTAAAATCAAACTTAGTTTAATTTTGGACCCTTTGGACCTTAGTGTAGACCAATTTGAAAACTGGACCAAAAATTAAGAATCTACATACACAGTTAGATTTGGCATATCAAAGAACCCATTTATTCAATTTTTGATGAAATCAAACAAAGTTTAATTTTGGACCCCCATTTGGACCAACTTGAAAACTAGGCCAATAATTAAAAATCTAAGTACATTTTTAAATTCAGCATATCAAAGAACCCCAAGGATTCAATTTTTGTTAAAATCAAACTAAGTTTAATTTTGGACCCTTTGGACCTTAATGTAGACCAATTTGAAAACGGGACCAAAAATTGAGAATCTACATACATAGTTAGATTCGGCATATCAAAGAACCCCAATTATTCAATTTTTTATGAAGTCACACAAAGTTCAATTTGGACCTTTTGGGCCCCTAATTCATAAACTGTTGTGACCTCAACTCCAAAAATCAATCCCAACTTTCCTTTTGTGGTCATAAACCTTGTGTTAAAATTTCATTGATTTCTATTAACTTAAACTAAAGTTATAGTGCGAAAACCAAGAAAATGCTTATTTGGGCCCTTTTTGGCCCCTAATTCCTAAAATGTTGGGACCAAAACTCCCAAAATCAATCCCAACCTTCCTTTTGTGGTCATAAACCTTGTGTTAAAATTTCATTGATTTCTATTCACTTTTACTAAAGTTAGAGTGCGAAAACTAAAAGTATTCGGACGACGACGCAGACGACGACGCCAACGTGATAGCAATATACGACCAAAAAATTAAAATTTTTGCGGTCGTATAAAAACTATTCTGAACAATAAAAAGTACAAAAATTCAATGACGGTCAATAATTTTCAGTAAAATGAAGAAATATTTGCATTTTAGGCAGCGTACAAAAATCTTATATCTTTTTCCTTACAGTAAGAATATTCTATGAAAAACAGCCAATCATGATGTACAAAAAGTACTGAAATCATGTGACGGTTAATAATTTCTATCAAAATAAATCAATAACTGCATTCTTATTCCACAAAAATAAAAGTTTAAGTATTTTAATTCTCACTATATCTCAATTCTGATTAGAAGACTTATCTTTAGATGGTAAAACTAACTGATTGCAAATAAAATAGTATCATTTTTAATAAAACGAAAAATAATTTTGGTTATTTTAAACAATGCGAACAAAATTTTAGTATGATTTAAAAAACTATTCTTAACTATAAAAAGTACTAAAATTTAATGACGGTCAATAATTTTCAGTAAAATGAAGAAATATTTGCATTTTAGGCAACGCGTACAAAAATATTATATCTTTTTCCTTAAAGTAAGCATATTTTAAGAAGAACAGCCAATCTTGATGTACAAAAAGTACTGAAATCATATGACGGTTAATAATTTGTATCAAAATAAATCAATAACTGCATTCTTATTCCACAAAAATAAAAGTTTAAGTATTTTAATTCTCATTATATCTCAATTCTAATAAGAAGACTTGTCTCAAGAATGCAAGACGGTAGAAATAACTGATTTCAAATAAAATAGTATCATTTTTAATAAAAAGAAGAATAATTTTGGTTATTTTAACAATGCTAATAAAATTTCAGTATGATTTCTTTGCCATTCTTTTAATTTTATGAAATAAAACTATTCTAAACTATAAAAAGTACATTAATCCAATGGTGGTCAATAATTTTCAGTAAAATGAAGAAATATTTGCATTTTGGGCAACGCGTACAAAAATTTAATATTATCTTTTTCCTTAAAGTAAGATTATTTTATGAAAAACAGCCAATCATGATGTACAAAACGTACTGAAATCATAAGACGGTTAATAATTTGTATCAAAATAAATCAATAACTGCATTCTTATTCAACAAAAATAAAAGTTTAAGTATTTTAATTATCATTATATCTCAATTCTGATAAAAAGACTTGTCTCTAGATGGTAAAATCACTGATTGCAAATAAAATAGTATAATATTTGATAAAAAGAAGATTAATTTTGGTAATTCTAAACAATGCAAACAAACTTTTAATATCATTTCTTTGAAATTCTTTTAATTTCATGAAAAAACAACTTATTCGAAAATATTAAAAGTTCAAAAATCCAATGGCAGTCAACAATAACCATTTTCGTAGGAATAAGTTTATGTTAACAGCGTCATATAATACAATTATGTATTATATGTCTCTGATGTAAATAATATTTAATATGAAAATATTAATCAACACAAACAATTTAACGCTCTAAGCATCTTATTCTGTCACACTTTTTTTACTTTTTTTATTGCAACCAATTTTTATTACAAATTAACGTGTAAATTAAAGTGTCTTCGTAGAGGTCTGCGTTCATTGATTGTAAACACAGTCGAGTTCGGTTTACATAAGAATTTTAAATATATACGTATCAGTCCGATCCGTGCATAAATTTAATTTACTGATCGATCGGTGACAGTTGTCAGGGTAACTCTCACATAGGTTATTTGACTTATCTGACGGATCCTATGGGTCACAGATCACCGATCACTCATCGATCAGTCAAACATCCGTCACTGATCATTCACCGATCAGTCAAGTTCGCGTCAAACAGTAACGCCTAAGGTTGCAAGTACTGTAACACATTCCTCATTTCCATTCTCAATTTTAAAATTGCTTTTTCCCTGATAACTAGTCATTAAGTGTATGTTAAAATTGTTTGTTAATCATGGTTATCAAAAAAGTTATTTTTCATGCAGATTTTCAGGTATTTCCATAATCATTTCTCATATAAGGATTTCATTATTTTGAAAACAGATATTGATGATTAATCACAACAAGCATTATAATATGCCCATCAAATTCCAAAAGCTCTTTTATCTTTCTGAAACACAAAATGCTTTAACTTTAATATATCTAGTGGATGCCAGGCCTTTAAACTTTCCAAACTGCACAGGCAAGTCTGTACACAAGAGTAGGGCCATAAAAAAGAATAGGATTGTTTGCCCAAACCCTACCTACCCAGAAAAAAGCTGCCTACTCAAATTCTTTTATTGTCCTGATTTGAAGAAGTTTTTTTTATCAGATAGGCATGAAGACTAATAAACATCTGATACATTAATTTCTTTAAAAAAAAAAAAAAAAAAAATGCCTACCTACCTACCCACTGTCTCAACCTTGGGTAGGGTTTGGGCAAACCAAAATATTTTTAATTGTGGCCTAGTTTTTGATGTAAAAATACAGCCATATTTGCTCATTTAATTTGTTATGATGAACCTTAAGGTTTAAAACACCTGTTGCTAATTTCATCACATGTTGCTATGGGTTGGTGGTTTGAAAGGTAAGGGGGAAATACACAAATGCCACGTTTCCAATGAAATTAAATATAATATAAGAAATTTGAAGTATAATGATAACTATTATCTTAAATAGATCTAAAATGAATTGTATTTACCTGTATATATGATGATTACTACTATTAAGATAACTGAAGCTTGTATCGACCAGGTACCTAATAAAAAAAATAATGATTGGTGCAAGTTCCTTTCATGAGTAAAATATTTTATTAGTCATGCTTGTTGTATTTTCCAGCAACAAAAGGAACAAAATGTTTTAATTGTTGTGTACCTCCGGTCACAAAATGAGCACAAAGTTTCACTTGATGTATAAAAGTCGACCATTGAAAAAGACTTCAAATCATGAACAAGTTGTTAAGAAAGCAGACACCAAATTTGGCCCATTGTCTTGATAGTAACATTTTAAAATATATTTTGCCTCATTTTGTATTTGCATTAGCTTTGTACAATTAATGGGGGTAGTAATGCCCTTTACATTCAGGCATCAAACGGTCATTTTCTGCTACCATTAGCGACAAATTGATTAATATTTTAAAACATTCTTTTCGTGATACGTCAGAGGTCTCAAATAACTATTGTTATTGTCAATTTTGGAAAAAAAATAATGTGATTCGTCAAAATTGGACGAGTTTTTAACATCTAAAAGAAAGTGTACATTTTATCATCATGAACCAAAAATTACCGTAAACGTCATTTGGCAAGAATTTTTACCGTTATTTGTCACCCCCATTACTACCCCCATTAATGTCTCTTCAGTGATGTTAGGGATCAAAACAGTATTTGGAAGGCCATAATATTTACCTCAGTATAGGATAGACTCTTGAATTTTAAAGAGTTCAGATTGGATGACTGAATTATTTAAACCAGAGGGATAATATAATACAAGCCAAAACAAAAAAATATAAACAAGTCTTAATGGAAAACAACATTCAAACCTATGATTGCTTTGGATAAAAACTGCATTTTTTTTTACGGGTGCATGTGGTCCTTTGGAAAATGATGTTGTTCTGCAATTTAAACCCCTTTACAACGAAATTTGTTTTACATGCACACGTATAAAAATTGTGTTTTTATCCAATGCAATCATAGGTTTGAACGTTGTTTTCAATTTAGACTTGTATATATATATAAAATTATTTTCATTTACCTGTGTATAATATGACAGTTTTTTTTCAAAAGAGATGCTTTTTCTAAAAATTGTTAAACAATTCACAACGGTATCATACTTTAACCTTGTTTAAACCTGTTCGTTTACCTTTACCTTAATTATTTATCCCTTATAATTTTTATTAACTTTGTATTTTCATTCAGGTATCACATATCTAATTTATTTATTCACTGTGTGTATATTGGCGATTTTTGATCGAGTTAAGCCTTCCAATTGATATTTTATAGTGTGTCTTTTTATGTCATGATGTTGTGACTACTGTTTCACAATAAGGGAGAAGATTTGGTACCATTAAAACGTTTTAATCCCACTGCAAATGTTTGCATCTGTCCTAAGTCAGGAATCTGATGTACAGTGGTTGTCGTCTGTTTATGTAGTTCATATGTGTTTTTTGTTTCTCGTTTTTATATAGATTAAATGGTTGGTTTTACACTAGTAATATTTGGGGCCCTTTATAGCTTGCTGTTCAGTGTGAGCCATGGCTCCATGTTGAAGGCCGTACCTTAACCCATAATGGTTCACTTTAAAAAATTGCTACTTGGATGGAGAGTTGTCTCATTGGCACTCATACCACATCTTCCTATATCTATATATAAAACTTGTCTAAACATCAACCCAACAATGTAAAATCTGTAAATTTGCTTTCACAATTTTTTGGTTTTTCCCTCGCCGGGAATCGAAACCCATGCTACTGAGATATCGTGACACCAAATCGCCTGTACTGTAACCGGTGCGCTAGACCACATGACCACCTGAGCTTCATAAAAATGAAGCTTTTGGTGGCCGGGTGTTACCTTTCCACGTCAGTTTTAATCTAGGGTCGTACTACAGTACATGATACATAAGGCATGAAGATGATATTTTTTCAGATCAGCTAAATTATCTATAGTAAAGGATCGTACAAATTAATTAAAGATACAGTCCCAGAAAATAATTATATTTATAATTACGTCTGAGCGAGTGACAACTCTACAACAGATTTATCCATCGGATCACCATATATATATATGTTTAATTCAATTAACAGATGTGACCATAATGGATAGAAGTTGCTGTAATGAACCATAATTCTAAGAGAAATGTATTATTCTTTCTAATACTTAGTAGCTTAAAATCCTAACAAAAGATTTCAGTTGAATTTCTTACCCCAAAATATCCTTTTTTTTCAAATTGATGGCAAAATAATAAGGACTACAGCATGTAGGTTTGAAACAAAACAAGAGTGCACACCCTGAGATGTGTTGCCTGATAACTATATATCTATGATTGATCATATATATATATAACACCTTCTGTTACAAACATGTTCAGTAGTGGTACTAAAGATGACAATGTGGCTAAAGCAGAGGTACTTTTTGCCAACTATGTATGATGGCTAATAACTTTATCTTAGAACTATATATGATGAATAAATACTTGAAACCTCCTTATCTTCTATTTTATCAAGTAACAATGGCTATGCAGGTGTTTAAAGGTATGGAATTATTGTTCTATTATAACAAAAAAGGAAGATATGCAGTTTTAACACCCCAAAAAAATCTTGTGTATGTCGATAAAAAGGTTGATAAAAAATCTCCAGTTATGAGGCCCAAACTCCAGCTGAAAATTTCCAAATCTCCAGTTGTGGCTTGACAACTCTGACATATGTCTGTGTTAGCTAAAAATCATATTTTTTCTTGCTTCCTTACTTGAACCTACTGACTGCAACTGTATTTTATCAACTGTATCTGTTTTTTCTGGTGGTATAATTCTGAAATGTCAATATAAAAGATCAAATATTATTAAGTTTTGTTCTTCCTACATATATTCAACAAACATTGACAGATGTCTTTCTAAATAATGCACAATTACATAACAGTAACATAACAGACTATAATAAGAATCTTTCCAAAGACAGTGTGTAACCAAATTATTTCGTCCAATTTTAAGACTCATAATAATTATCTTTCAACTTATCTTTTGCATCACTTGTGAGCATGGTTATCAGTATCTTTCTTAAGTTAGCCCCAAAAATAAATCCTAATAAGAAAAAAAATACACATTTTAAGTACTGAATTTTACTCTATTTATTATAATTCAATTTTAATTATTTAAAGCTTGTCCAATGCCAAAATATAAATACCAACACCATACATCAATATACATTGTAAGTTATACCTAGATAGCAATTAATGCATGTTTAGGTACTAATTAACATTAAAAATTAAATCAATTTTAGTACCAATAAAACAATTTTCAAGGATCTTGCTGCAATGCAATAATAATAACCTTTAAGAACTTTTTTTTTCAAAAGAAAAATACATTTGTATGAATTAGATCTTATGTTCAACATTGTTCAAGCTCTGTAAATACAAAAAGCATAAAATCAGGAAGAAATAGTCCATTTGTTATTATTATTCTTCAGAAATAACCAAACTTCCATTCTAAATATATGAAAAAATTTCATGAAGGCTTCAAAAATTTTTTTAACAAAATCCTCGACTTAATAATTATAATTCATCATTTTTAAAGTATTTTAAATGTTTCAAGTTATATGCATGTTTTTACTTAAAATGTGTATGTCTTATACCTGCTGATGATTGAACATTTTATATCTTCTGGTAAAATAGTGTCAACTCTCTTCATACATCTGTAATCTGAAATAGTATGGGCAAATATTAGCAATAAAAAAAGTTCCTCTCCCCTCTCTCTCAATATAAATAATCTATAAGTACCGATTATCAGGTTGTCTGCATGTTGATATCATTAAATATCAGCTGTGTGCAGTGAACGAGATCAAAGAGCCTTCATATTATGTCGAGCAGCTGATATTTTACAATATTAATATGCCGATAACCTGATAATCGATTTATCGGGCTGTATTTGCGTCTTTTGGAAGTATTGTCTTAGTTTCACCAGCAACTGGAAGTTGACTTGATAAGTTGGGGTCAAACTAATCAACGTCGGTTCAAACATTATGACGTCGCTGATATGTCCGGGTCAAAGTTATTAAGGCCAGGTCAACGTATTTGACGTCACAAAGCCGTGATATGGAGTTTTATTAAGAGCTGAGCAAATTGATATAGACAGTTGGACGACCGATAAAACGAGATATCTGGACTAATAACCTGTACTGGGATTTCAGTTGCTGGGTCAAAGGTCAAACTCAAAGTTAGAGTGACAAAACTTTGACACATGACTCCCCCATCCCATGACATAGCAGCATACTAAGTTTGGTCAACCTTATTTCTATTGTACTAGAGTAATATGTGTAAGACACAAATTGGACAATGTTTTACTATGAAATAAGGAGATAAGATATGATTGCAAATGAGACAACTGTTTACCATACTTCAAATTAAGTGGATGGAAACATTTATAGTCAACCATAAGGATTTCAACAATGAGAAAAACAAATACCATGCAGTTGGCTATAAAAGGTATTTAGTTTGGTTATCCTAGCACAAAAGTTGACAGCAGGACATGTAGTGTCCATAGATTTACTATTAAAGGGATAAAAGGTCAAAGGTCAGTGTCAGAGTGACATGCCTTTGGTATATGACACATCCCAAGTCCATGATGCAACTGTGTATCAAGTTTGGTTAATCTAAGTCTTAGGGTACAAGTGTTACACACCAAACATGAAGTAGGACAGAAGTACAGACAGACATTTTGATTCCCAAAACTTTGTTTGCAAGGGATATAAAACACAATTGCAGCCATAACTGTTGATTGGCAGAGAGAAAAAAAAACTATTGTACAAGATACCCTAAGGATCATGCAGTCCAAGTTTTGCAGAAATTGGTCCAGTCATGCCAGTTGAATAAGAGAAGACATTTTTTTAAATGTTTTATGCCAGAAGACTAAATGACTGACACAATTAAAGTAATGGCAATAGGTAGGTAGATATATTTTAGAACTGAAAATAGTTTAATCCTCCAACATACTAATGTGCATCGTCATGTCTAAAGTCAGGAACATAATTTGTCAGTGGTGGTTTTATTTGATAATTTGGATTGCTTTCCCAACGTTAACATGCTCACTATTGCATACCTTACATTTCCTTTTACGCATTTCTTTTATAGATTTGTTTAATCAAGTTTAACTTGAGTTATAGTCAGATGAACAGACTAAAGAATTCAATTAATACTCTTCCATCATTGATGATATTTCAAATTAAACACAGAATGAAAGTACAGTGAGGTATTTCCTTCTCCAAATTTATACATGAGAGAAAATGCTAATAACATATTGAAATTAGTTAGCAATGCAATTTCTGTATGTATCCATACATATCACTGATATTTACCTGCTATCATTACTTTATCATCTTCACATTTTCTGATGTAACAACTACAGTCTTCCTCTGATGGTTTACAGGCGCAGGGGTCCTTGGGTGGTATTACATAATCATAATTATGTCTGTAATCACATCTACAACTTATGTCTGTGAGGGAACTTCCATTATTAGCTAAAATCTGTCCACTGCCTTTGCATAAGGACTTACTTAACACACACTGACTATTTCCATCAGTTGTAAAAGTGAATGGCTGGTATCTACTTGCAGTACATGGCACTTGATTCAAGTCTGGTGCAAGAATATATTTGAAACCTGAAAAAATGGATCACTGTGATAAATACCAAATGCATATATGTCAGGAGTATTAAATACCAAGAAACTTGGTCTTTAATTTTTTATTAAATATTTAGAACGCTATGCAAACCTCACTTTTAAATCTGAAATGTTAACTGTCTTGAGTCGATAAATAAAGTATCACACTTGATGCAGTGATAGAATATATATTTAACAAATAAACAGTGACTTGACTGTTCGTGTTGTTCTCCACCTTGCAACTTATTCAAAATTCTGACCAAATTGTAATTTGTTTTATAAAATCAAACTGGTCAACTGGTCAGAAATTTGAACAAACTGCTGAAGAAAACTACAGCCAAGTCATGAAAGTGCAAGGTGAAATAATAAAACATACTTACAATCCTATAAGACTTTAACTCCACTTTAATGTTGTTGTGAAAAATTCAGTCTAACAGTTTGTATAAATATATTATAGTCATTACCATGCTAAAGGTGAAATGTTGTTATTTTGAATTGCTATAAAAATGTCCAAACTAAGCTTTCATATGGTTTTTCTTTTGAAAAGTCTTCTATATATATTCATAAGAATCAGACATTATGTGAATTAAAACATTTCATATTCAATAAAATATGTGTGAAATTACAATATGTTTGTAGGAATAGTTATCAAAAGTACCAGGATTATAATTTTATACGCCAGACGCGCGTTTCGTCTACATAAGACTCATCAGTGACGCTCAGATCAAAATAGTTAAAAAGCCAAACAAATACAAAGTTGAAGAGCATTGAGGACCCAAAATTCCAAAAAGAAGTTTCCATGGGGAGATAATCATTTTTTCTTTCAAAAAGTCTTTATTCAAAAGAATAATGTTTTAGGTTATCTCACCATGGAAACTAATCAATAACGTATTGTTATTTCACACATATTTTCTTAATATATGATGTTTTAATTCAAATGATGTCTGATTCTTATGAATATAGAAGACTTTTCGAAAGAAAAATTATATGAAAGCTTAGTTTGGACATTTTTATAGCAATTCAAAATAACAACATTTCACCTTAAGCATTGTAATGATGTTAATGACTATAATATATCTATTCAAACTGTTAGACTGATTTTGTCACAACATTAAAGTGGACAAAAATCATATAGGATTCTAAGTATGTTTTATTTTATCACCTTGCACTTTCACATTTAAACTCAACAGTTTGTTCAAAATTCTGACCAGTTGAACAGTTTGGTTTTATAAAGCAAAATGCAATTGGGTCAGAACTTTGAATGAGTTGCAAAAGTTGGAGAGCAACACTTCCAGTCAAGTTACTGTTTATTTATTAAATATATATTCTATCACTGCATCAAGTGTGATACTTTATTTCTTTTTTTCTTAAAACTAAGTTTTATTAACATATATATTTACATTTGTTAATAGATACATCAAATACTGGTACCTTATCCCGGCTTCGTTATCATTAGTATAGAACATCTATTATGGTTAATTTTGTTAGTACAAAAATTTTCTTTTATCCGGAAATAATTCATGTTTTCACCTGAATAATTTTGTATACAAGTTTCTTTGTTTACAAAGAAGTTAGATAACACGTGTAGCAGGGTTGGCAAAAACCCGGGTTTTATGAGTATTGCCCAGCCCAGTGGGAAATACTGGGAAAACCCGGGTTTTACTGGGTTTTAGTGGGTAATACTGGGCAATACTGGGTAATATAAAATGCTGGTCTGAATTTTATAGGCCTTATTCAGTGATCAAACACAAATGCTATACATTTAAGATATATATAACCTTTTTTGTTTGTCAGGATTGGTAAAACTGTAAATATAAAGCAAAAACTATTTTTTTTAATAATATAACTCCTATTAAGAAATAACAATTACATTTAAATAATGTCTGTGTACTGTCACTAATTAGTAAGTTATTATTCAGATTAAAATGCAGATTTGTTTATGTAACAATAATCAGCCCTATCATTCTATATGTGTTAATGGCATGACCCTTAGGGTGTTTATTTAGCAATATGAATGTATAACATTTGAAATTAACAATTGACTTAAACATTGCAAAAGAATGGATTAAAATTGAAACAATGCTTGGTAATTAACAAGGTTTCCTTAAATGTGCAAATCTTGTATTCTGTCTACATAGAAGGGAATGAAATTGAATTTTTCATTAATTTAGAAATGACTCTCAATGGTTATATGTATAAAAAGTATATATTTAGCTGTAATACTATGAAACTACACCAAGACTTTACTATTTTGTGTTAAAATAAGCTTAAAAAATCATATTGCCCAGTAATGCCCAGTATTCCCCATTCCTGGGAGTATTGCCCAGCCCGGGAAAACCCGGGTTTTCCCACCCGGGAATTCCCGGGCGGGTAATACTTTGCCAACCCTGACATGTAGTGCTTCATAAAATATGGAATATACATAAGTGCATTATTCAAGGAAATTTTCCAAAATATTTGTTTTGAAAGGATTATTAATATGCCGTTATCTTTTTCAGTTGTGAATATTCGTTTGAAATTCAAATGTGTTTTACAAAATATATCTACAGTAAAATCGTATGCTATTTTATCAGATCATTCAGTTGAAGGTAATTTTCATTTTCTAAGTGTTTTTATGTCATACTAGATTCTTATATCTTGAATAACATTAAACTAGCAAAATTTTTAGGTGATTATAACAACAATAGATGAAAAATATAGTACAAATAATAACCATGATAACACAACAAATATAAAACTACCTTTGACTGTTGTATAAAAATACAGTCAAATCTCTAATCACAATTGATAAACACTATAATTTACATGTATATACTTTATTTATCCACTCAAGACAGTTAACATTTCAGATTTAAAATCATAGTGTTCTAAATATTTAAAATTTATCTGTCAAGAGTGGATAAACACATGATAAATATTGTATTGCATGAGATTTATTGTTTGTATCTATTTCTCTTATGATTTTTATGCCATATATAGACAAGAATGATCTGCAAAATTTTGTGTTCTTTCTATGAATGGTTGCCTTTTCCTGATGTCAAAATAGAAAATTTAACGTCAGAACTCAGAATCCAATTTTGACAAATGAACAACTGAGATTTAACAAACCACTTGTTGTTTAAATAAAAATAAGCAACAGGTCAGGAACAGGATATTATAAATCAGGTAAGAAATAATATTATTTAGGTATAAACTTACACTTTTCTATATTTTTAATGCTCTTTAGAATAGGCAGGTTTAAAAAGGAACTGTTGAACTTATGATATAGTCTTAAATGTTTAATAAATTCATACACAAGAATAACCAATAACAAGAATGTGTCCATAGTACACGGATGCCCCATCCACACTATCATTTTCTATGTTCAGTTGACCATGAAAGCTGGGTAAAATCTCTAATTTGGCATTAAAATTAGAAAGATCATATCATAGGGAACATGTGTAATAAGTTTCAAGTTAATTGGACTTCAATTTCATCAAAAGCTACCTCGACCAAAAATTTTAACCTGAAGCTGGACAGACAGACGAACCAATGAACGGACAAATGAATGGACGCACAGATCAGAAAACATAATGCCCATAAATCAGGCATAAAAAGTAAAATCACAAAAAACACAATAGTGTGCCTTTAATCATGTTAATGGCGTTTTTGATTATTGAAAGGCTTTTAATTCCATTAATAGAACAGCTTTATGGAATGCATGTAAGTTACTGCAAAACTGTATTGATGGTAAAATGTAAGTATTGTACAATCTTGTGTTCAACAGGGTAGTCAACTATCTATTTACTTTCTAGTAATATTGTGTTAGACACTTGAGGTTAGACAGGGAGAAAACCTGTCTATTGTACTTTTTCCTGTTTCTTAAAGATTTATAATTAGTCCAGTTTCTATCTAATTAATGCATACGAACGGTTGTTTACTTGTTTTTGTTAATATGTGTTTTTGATTGAGATAAGACATTTCAATTGATATTTTAAAGTGTGTCTTTCAATATTGCAATATTACACCACTACTTCAGGTTAAAGTGAAGGTGGGTGCATGTCTGTTAAAACGTTTAAACCCTTTAATCATGTTAATGGTGGGTGCCTGTTAAAATGTTTAAACCCTGTTACATTTGTTAGCACCTGTCCAAAGTCATGAATCTGATGTTCAGTAGTTTGTTGATGAGGTTCATAAGTGTTTCTCATTTTTTTATATAAAGAGACCTTATGTTTTCCTGTTTGAATGGTTTTACACTGATCATTTTTGGGCCCTTTATACCTAGCTGTTCCTTGTGAACCAAGGCTCTGTTTTAAAGGCTGTAAATTGATCTATAATGGCTTACTTTTTACTATTTGTGACTTGGATGGAGAGTAGTCTCATTGGCTCTCATACCACATCTTCTTATACATGTACATGTATATCTATTGAAACTAGTAACTTGAAAGTTGCTGTAGATACTCAGGACAGATGAGGTCATTTATTAATCAAGAGACTTGAAAAATATGTGAGGGTTCCATGGGACCCAGTGTCGCCTACTTTATGAATTAAATAAATGCTTTAAAAACTTGAACAGTAGACTATATGAAAGTTAACTGAAAGAAAAATTAAGTCCATTTATAAGTAAAAATCAGAAAACAGGGAATAAACTTTCACAAAATTTTCTTCTAACTTCTAGCTTTTGATCATAAACAAGCTTCTGTCCAAGTTTGGTACAAATCCAGGATAATGTAAGAAAGTTTTTAATTTTTTTTGGAACTTTAAACACAAAGTGATCATGAATCATGTGAATGTAACATATGAACTTGTAGAAAAACCAAGTCCATTTATAAGTAAAAATGGTAAAACAGGATTTTTTTTATAGAATTTACTTCTGGATACAATCTAGTGATCATAAACAAGCTTCTGCCCAAGTTTAGTAGAAATCCAGGATAGTTTAAGAACGTTATCAAAATTAAATCCTGTGTTTAAAAAAAAATTTGAGGGACAGATTAACAAAGTGGAAACTATAGACATGTACAATGTAAATGCAGGTCCCCAATTTTACGAAATTTATACACTCCAAGCCAATTGTTAGAATGATTAAGACACAAAATAAATGTAATATATTTGACACTAAGGTGAGAGTGATGTAAAAATTATATTCATTCTAAGTTTGTAGCATGGAACTGATTTGTATTGTACCTTCTCTTGATACGTCAAGGTGGCCGCATTTTCCTGTAAATACTGCTTTCAAACCATTTGATTCTGATGCATCAAATAAGCATACATAAATATTTTTGTTTAAACATTCAAAAGATCTGGAAGTGAAATTCCACTGTGATGAATGTGGACATTTCCAGTCATATCCATTTGTACAGGTTAATATAATAACCTGAAAAGGAAAACAGAGAAAATAGTTAGTTTGTACTATGTCCAACAATAGTTTTTTTCCAGTAATATCTGTGGAGGGGGAACAAACGAAAAACTTGATCTGTAACTCATCGTAGTAGACTAACATACTACATGTAACAAGACAAAAATTGCAAGAGGCTCAGTCTAGTGACAGTAAGCTGGATTTTCCCACATGTCAAACCCTGTACAGTAGAGCATTAGCATGCAGAGGCGGATTTAGAGGGGGGCCCAGGGGGCCCGGGCCCCCCCCTTTTTGGGAAAAAATTTGGTTGCTTATATAGGGAATCACTGAAGTGTGACTGGAGCGGGCCCCCTCTTAGGTCAGTCAGTGGGCCCCTACTTAGGAAAATTTCTGGATCCGCCACTGGCATGGACACAACATTTCAGCTTAAAACAGCTCTGAAATTTGGATTGTGATTGAATATTTAAAATACATTATAATCCAATTAATAATAAAAATAATACTTGCAAATCTGAACCCCAAACAGGATCATGTAAAAATTAAACATTAACACACACAACAAAAATAAAATACCATATAACATCTACCTCAATCATTAACACATGTGACTTAAACAAAATTAGATATAAAGAAATGTGTACTCCACAAGTAGAAAAGCTAAAATTGTGAAAATTGAACTTGACCTTTATTTAGTCACAGGAAGCAACATATCTCAATTTGAAAAAAAAAATATTGTCAAAATGTTTTCATGTTAAAAGGGGATAAATATTTTTTTCCATATGTGCAAATATCTAGTTATTGAAAAATCACATGTTAAATTTTGTAAATATTCTCTACAAGAACCTAAAAGATTAACTAACCTAGAAGTGATGGGAGAGTTGATGTGAGGTTATTCTTAATATGACTAAATTTTGGGTCAGACTTTCAGAACAAAATAACTTTCTCATTAAAGAGGCGTTTGAAGAGTCCAAAACTGTATCTAAAAAAAAATCGATAATTTGTTGGGAAGCATTTATTCATTATCTAAATTACAATAACTGTAAAACAATCAATTAGTTAACCAAATTTAGAATCAGTGCCCATGAACTTGAAATAGAAAAGGGAAGACATAAAGGAATATCCCAAGACAAAAGATTTTGTAACTTATGTTATAGTCACATCACGACATTGTTGAGGATGAAATTCATTTTCTTCTTCAATGTCCATCACTTAAAACTTAAAGGTTCAGTTTCATTTTATATTAATTCTCTAAATTTTCTCATTTTAAAACTCTAAATGATCAATCAAAACTTGTATGGTTGATGTCACATGAAGATCCATTTTTTAATAACATAATGATAAAGTTAATACTTTTAGATAGTTTGATAAAGACTATAAGAGCAAAATTAAGTAATAAAACATGAGTAGCCCGCAGCTCTTCTTTCAATAATACAACGGTACTGATTATGTTCACTCACTCATTATCTTTGGGAAGATATACTGTGTTTGTTGTCTCCCTTCTTATGTATAGTTTTAGTTTTATTGTTTCAAATAGTTCAATGCAAAAAATCACCACAATTATTTGTACACTTTAATTTAAACTGTAATTATACTGCTCCTTAGGGTGTCTTGATTGTGAAATAAAAGTTGTTGTTTTTGTTGTTATTGTTGTTATTAGTCAAGGATATCCATGTAACTCTATAGGGCGTATGACATTTGCGCCGATTTTGAAAAGTTTCATTCTTTCATTTGCGCTGATTTCATTTTTTCATTTGCGCCAATTTTTATTTTTTCTCCTAATTGGATTTACAGGTAAATTACAGGTAAGTTAATACTTTTACATGGGCTGAGCACAGAGTATAAAGACAAATTAATTAAGCAACATTGGTAAATGGCTATCCCATTTGTTCGGGTTACCCTTCCATCCCCCAAATGAAATCGATGACTGCTTCACGTTTGACAATATGTCTGACACTTCTTCTGATGACAAATGTCTTACATTCTTAGCCTACAGACTTAAAGTACATGTATATGCACAATATAACGCTATCCACCTCATTTCTGAGCAGCTGCACCCCAACTTCTATGTTAAATAGATTTTATCAAGAAAATCCAGGCCGTAACGTATGTTAAAATGCGAACTCTTCATTTTAGCATTAACAAAGTGCTTTTATCTTAGGTTTTACTTCTTGATTTTAAAGTATGTAAATATATAGCTTTCGTATTGATTTATCTTGCTAGAAACCCTACTTTCACCTCCCCGTGGTGAGCAGAGGTCAACAGTTATATACATGTTATGATTGACAATTCATAACATTTGTACAACTGGCTAACGGAGATGGTTGATAAATGGTAAATGAAAGAGGGACAAAAGATTCCAGAGTGACAGTCAAACTCATAAATCGACAATAAACTGACAACGCCATGGCTAAAATGAAAAGGACGAACAGACAAACAATAGTACACATAACACAACATAGAAAACTAAAGAATAAACAACTATAACATGACTGGGATAGAGAGTTGTCTCATTGGAACTCATACCGCATCTTCTAAATATCTTTTCACCTGTAATTTACCTGTAAAAAAAATCGGCACAATTGAAAGAAAAATCGGCGTAAATGAAATGCAGATCGGCGAAAATGCAAAACGCCGACTCTGTAGGGTTATTACAGAAAATAACATTCATGTGTTATTACAGATACTTTCATGAGTTGTCTCCACTTTAATCCTTAAATTTTCTAATTATAAATCTTTAATAACAAATGTTTTTTATTTGTAAAATACATCATAAAAATTTTGATTTTTAGTGGGCTCTAGGGAACTGTTGAAACTTTGTGCAGAATCTACATGCATAGCCTTGATAAAATTAATTTTTAAATTGAATTAATTAATTTTTCATTAACCATAGTAAATCAATGAGACAAGGCTCTTAAGGGATAAACTAAACCTAATAACAGGGCTTAGTTATTGAAGGCATGTAACTTGTTATATGAGACACTTGGGAATTACTTGGAAGCTTGCACAGAACCTCATTACATGCTCTGATCATTTTTTCTCACAATAAATTAAAATATAATATATGTTGTAAATAAGCATGTCTGAGCAAATGCTTAGGAGTGATATAGAGACGCTGTAATAACACACTTTAGTTATTATAGGCATATATTTTTCTGTAATAAATAGGTGTAGTAAGCATGATTGGCAATGTATGAACTGTTCTTTCTATAGTTTACATAAAGACAATAGTACATGTAATATCAATAGAACTTTTATACATTTTGACAAAAATAATTATGCATATTTTCCCGTTGAAACATGCAACATACATATGTTTTAACAGTTCTTTAATTTTTTTGTCCACAATACCAAATGATTGTTATTTATTTCTAATAACCCTATAGAGTTATATCCTTGACAGGTTATTGAACGGACACTGTTAATGGCTAAATAAGTGTAGCAGAACAAAATGTTCAAACAATCTGTTACTTTTATGAAAGTTCATATCCATTTATTTCAACAAAAATCAGTCAAGAGGAACCAAATATAAACTTGATCAAAGTCTTCATAACTGTTCTATAAAACCACTGATAAGGGTAAAAATACATTTCCCTACAACTTCTTCATCACCAAAGTATTCTCATTAGTCATGCCTTCCATCCAAACCTAATCAAATAGTGTTCCCAAATTTGAATATTATCAATAATAGTTTAGAACACTATGGTTTGTTTTATCTTGTAGATATTACCCCTTGGACCTGGAAAGATCAATATTAGGTTAAGGAACCAGAGGCTTCCAAGAGCCTGCGACGCTCACCTGTACCTACTGTTTACGAAACCAAATTTAACTTAAACACAATGAAAAATAAAATGCTTCAGTGAGCGAAGCATGATACGACCGATGGGGTTGAATCGTGAACAGTTGGGGCAAGCTTGGACACAATTTTCAAACTTAATACTGTCTGCATTTGGATTGTGGTCATTTTTGTTTTACATAATATAGGTTTCTGACACAAAATAAATGTGGTCTGTCAGGTCAAAAATCTTAAAATTTGAAATGGAACATTTAATTTACATACCTAGAATGGTCTGATATAAAAAAAAATCTAACAACATGGTAAGATTCAGCTGATAAAAAAACACCAAAATTTATAATTTCAATTGAAATTTTAGACCCTTAAAACATTGATATGGACTTTCTAAAAACAGGGTTCAAAATTAAAATTTAAATGCACAATAAGATCATTGAAGATTCAGTGTTACACAGCTGTAATAATTTTTGATGAAACCAAACAAAGTTTAATCTTGGACCCTTTTGACCTCAATGTAGACCATTATCCAAAATAGTAAAACAAGGTTAGAATCCCTGCAATAATTCAGTTTTTGATAAAACCAAACAAAGTTTAATTTTGGACCCTTTTGACCTCAATGTAGACCATTATCCAAAATAGTAATAAATTGTACAAGGTTAGAATCCCAAACAAGACTCTAAAGAGCCTGTGTCACTTACCTTGGTCTATGTGCATATTAAACAAAGGACACAGATGGATTCATGACAAAATTGTTTGTTGGTGATGGTGATGTGTTTGTAGATCTTACTTTACTGAACCTTCTTGCTACTTACAATTTCTATATCTATATAGACTTGGCTTTTTACATACAGAGGAAAATATTTTGTAAAAATTTACAAAAATTTACCAAATTAATGAAAATTGTTAAAAATTGACTATAAAGGGCAATATCTCCTTAAGGGGTCAACTGACCATTGTGGTCATGTTGACTTATTATTAGATCTTACTCTGCTGAACATTATTGCTGTTTACAGTTTATCTCTATCTATAATAATATTTAAGATAATAACCAACCAGGTGCTCCGCAGGGCGCAGCTTTATACGACCGCAGAGGTCGAACCCTGAACAGTTGGGGCAAGTATGGACAAAACATTCTAGCGTGATACAGCTCTGAATTTGGATTGTGATAAAAATTTTGACATTACATGTTTTTTTTTTACACAAAACAAATGTCAAGATTTTACAAATTTTACAATTAAAGGGAAATTCCGCGATTTTTTACTTATCATCTAATTATGTTCATCTTAACATAAAAAACACATTTGCAAAGTTTTAAATTTATATTCCTTCTAATAACGGAGAAAATCAAGTATTTGTAACTTTTTTGGTTGAATTCTCGAGTGGGTCGTGACGTATTAGCCCGATTTATTGAATTCTGGGAAAAAATAAAATCTGTTTAACGCTTATAGCTTATCGACAATATACGTAATTAAAAGCGCACAGCTGACGAATGGTCGTAGTTATTAACCACAATATAATAATGAACGAAAATGAATATGCATATACCGTTTTGTATTCATTGAATTAAACTCCTATAAAATTATATGTCTCTGTCTCTACTAAATGTTTTTGAATAAATTTAATTAATTATTGTTGAGATTTTATTCATAAAATATTTATTGAACATTTTTACTATTTACTTGTCTATTTACCGTTATTGTTTTGATAATCATTTCAATGCAACTAATGTGTGAGCAGAGTGTGTATATTATTTTGTAAAGGTCACTGTATATTTCTCGGCTTGAGGTCAATTCGTTTACCTTGTAGCTATTTAGCCGCAGGTGTGAGTTCAAGCGTACACAGGTATAAATGTTGTTATTTGGAAAGGATATACAGAAAGGATTAGAAAGAGTATGATGTCACGATGTTAATACACTAAGATTTAATACACGATGAGAATAAAGATTCAATAATTAAATTGTGTAAATTAATTGAAAATAAAATTCAGATTCGTAAATCCGAAAATGTATAAAAATAAAAGGAAACAATTTTTGATTACTTTCTTAGCGGCAATTGGCGTAAAGATTCAAATATGAAGTAAAAAATAGTAGTTTTAATCTTTAATAAAAACTAAATGCAATATTACCCAATTTGATATACCATTGTACATCTGTTTGATATCACTGACTTTACCGGAATTTCTTAACTTGTATTCAAATCTGGCTGTGTTTAAATGCTAATGAAACTATTGCAATTTTAAAGTTTTTAATTGACAAAAAAATACAACATACATGGGTTTTTTTTTTAGTTTATTTTTAACATTTTATTCTTACATAATAGACAACTTTCGAGTTCGATGCATTTCCGTCAAAAACTCTGGTTTTAGTGAACGTCATTTGTGCGTTTAGGGGCGTCGTCACTTCCGTTCCAACGTTGAGCGAGTGGTTGGAAAACTATAATTCTATATTGTACGAATTATTCGGCAAATTGAATTCTCAAAATTGACAATCAGCATTGCTGTCATTGGGGAATTGTCATTAAGTACCTACAGAACAACCATTATTTCTTGTTTATCCTGCACAATGACTATCACTAAGACGCTTGATGAACGTAAATAGTGCAGGGATACAGGCGACCCCCTCTATCTGGTAAATGACGTCATAAAGGCGCGTATAGTTGACGAGTTTTTTCCGGTGACGGATGAACTCGAAAGTGGTCTATTAAATTCATTTGACAATCATTTACACGAACTTTTTGTGAAAAAATACCAATTATCTAAGCTTAGGCATTATTTTTTTTTAAGGATTTTTGAAGATTTTTTTTTAATTCTATGATAATAGTTGTGCAATGTTGAACATGATAGCCGTCATTAATCCAAATAAGTAATACAGTAGTTGTAATAAAAGTTATATTTTAGTCATGCATAACTGATATTGACGAATTTAGAATAGTTCATCCATACAATCATTATTAGTATACATGTAAGTTTCCTGACGTATAAGAGCCATTGAGGATGAGCTCCAGAGAAAGCAGACTAGTAGCGTTTCGTTCGTTTGTTTGTTGGGAAAGGAGAGGAAATGCAACCGCTTGTACAGATAAACAACAGAATTACCATACAAGCATTTATAGTCAACACAATCAGAAACAGTTCCCATCGTTAGACGGGGAATATGAAGGCTTTCAAGAATGAACAAGTGACATGTCTAACTCGAACAGTTAGAAAACGGACTATCGACATCGACCGCTTGTTCTTGATAGTTGAAATTGTATGCATATATACGTATACGTTTATGATAGTGATGAGTTCTTGTGTCTGACAAAAACTAAATTCCTTCATGGTTATATCTTGCCATACGTTTATATTGGTTTGTAAGGTGATTACTCAAAATCGTTATTTGAAAATCCTGTTTGTGAGATGTATATTCATTTCAATACAGAAATTTCGTCTATATATTTCACAAGTGTATAACACGGAGAAGCTCTGAAGGTCCATTACTCCCATTTTGTTTGGGTGTGAACCATCGATGTTGACAGCAATATCAAAGAATAAGATGATGATGGTAGAAAGAACTATGGGCGTCATGTGGCAAATATTACATGCATATCGGACAATGAGTTGTCAATCTGTATGAAAAGATTTCCAATACAACCATATTATTGAGAAGAAATGTTTACATGCTATACTCTCGTACTAGTATTACAGGGTTCTTGTTGCGTTCACCTTAGACACACATCTTTTTAACGATGTTTAAAAAAAAGACAGAACCAATTTAATGTCATATTTCCCTATTTTTTTTAAATATAACTAAAAGTCTTTCATCTGACAAGAATACCCCTATTTAGCGGACAAGTAATTTTTTCTTTTTTCTGTTATTGAATACCAAGAAAAAAAAAATCCCGAAATTAATTTGAAACTTTGATACTCAAAAGTTCCCAGCAAAATATTCACATCCCTTCGGGATAATTAGTGTTCGTCCAGTGGCATATATAACAATTGTGATGACGAATTCCTTCCTTTGTTCGAGAACAATCTTATTGAAATATAAATCTGTGATTTTACTATGTCCACAACTTCAATGTACCAAAGCAAAAGTTATACATCGACCTGTATTTAAATCAAATTGGTTCTCTTCTTGTTCTTCTGGTATACAATAGTCTATCGACATTCGATGATTACATACTGTTGGCATACGTGGACTAGTCTATTTACAACACTTTAACCCCTATTTATTCAAAATATATGTTTTTTTCTTATGTTCAATGTATACATGTATATATTTTAAATTGCGCTATAGTTCCGTAACTTTCTATCCAGTCGTATAAACGAATCGTCGGCAAGTGCGTACATATTTTTAAATCAATATTTCTGGTATGTTCCAATCTGTCCTTCACTTTTGACAATGAGTATATATTACATTTTCCCAAATTCACCCTGGGAAAAAATATTTAAATAGATTTTAATTTCATCAAATCTTATTTTTTGGGTATTATTTATATTTTTATGAATAATATTCTTTACACCAGAAATGTTATTTATAAACAAGCGTATGAGTTTGGTAATGACAAGTAAGACAGAGTTGTATATTATACATCTGATAGTTCAAAATGGAAAGTTAAATGTTATCAGCCGTGTACACTGATCAATACCTGCAGAAGTGAAACGATGCGTGAACTTGTAAGCCCGACAGGAAATCGCTTGAATACCTGGACGTGTCACCTCACATCCCTCACAATACCTTTGGAAGTAATACCTTTAGCCATGCTGGTAATCAGAAGAGGGAAGATAAAAATTTATTTGAAAACGGTTTATTACTTTAAAGAATTATGAACAAATTAGATTTTCGAAAACAATTTTCACGGAACACTTATTTATGATTTCAACTTTGACTTTTCACCTAATTCCAATATCAAGTTTAAAAACAACAGACCATGGTTAGTTAGTCGGATAAAACAACCGTACGATTGACAAGATATCGACACGCAATTACGACTACATCGGTTACTGTAGTTTTGTTTCTTTGTGGTTTATAGACATATCGTTTCATTAATCGGGAAAGAAGGACAAAATGGCGGAACTCAGAGAATTAATACTCTAAATTTAAAATCGATGGTGATCGCTTATCTAGCGGAATAAAACTTTAATATCTATGAATTTGAGCTTTTTTATACAGAATGAACATAATATCAATTTTTGATTTTTTTGCGAAGTTTCCCTTTAAAGATTTCTTCTTCAAACTTTTTAAATCTAAAATTAAATAGTTGACACAGCATAGGTTTCCGACACAGAATGAATGTGGTCTAATGAACTTAAAAGTTTGTTTTTGCCTTTTAGCAATTCACTATGCTGTTGAATATTAATCCTCTCAAAAAAATGTTTGAAGAAATTTTCTTTTTATTTATGAAATCTGAAATGAGAAAAATTTACCCCCCCCCCTTTTTTCACATCCCCGTTTCCCTTTTTCCAAAACTGATATCAATTCAAATTTCTAATGGAGTTTGCAACAATAACTACTCTTTTAAATACATCATAAAATATTAAAATGTAAAATAAAGTGCTTGTTATCACTGAATGGTAAAGATTGGTTGGTAGTAAAAGTGAATATACATTGTTTATTGTATAAAACAATAAAAAAAACTTCATCAGCAACATTTTATATTGGCAAATTTCCAATGAAGTTATTTACATAAAGTTATTGGCAAATAAAAATAGAAAATGACATCATAGTCATGTCTGGCAAATGTCCAACATACATTATCTAAAAACATTTTAGATAAGATAAGGAAATAAGATGTAAAAAAACTGCTTGTTATCACTGAATGGTAAAGATTATTTTAATTTATCAGTTGGTAGTAAAAAGTGAATATACATTGTATATTGTATATAACAAAGATTTAAGTTGATTCTGGACAAAGAAAGATAACTCCAATTAAAAAAAAATCTTGCTATTGCACAATATTTTGCAATTAGATATTTCTTGCTTACTATTCTGGACAAAGAAAGATAACTCTAATTTAAAAAAAATTTGCTATTTCACAATATTGTGCAATTAGATATTTCTTGCCATTGCGCAATACTGTGCAATTGAAAAGACTTGCTATTGCACAATACTTAATATAATAATTTTAGATCCTGATTTGGACCAACTTGAAAACTGGGCCCATAATAAAAAATCTAAGTACATTTTTGGATTCAGCATATCGAAGAACCCCAAGATTTCAATTTTTGTTAAAATCAGACTAAGTTTAATTTTGGACCCTTTGGACTTTAGTGTAGACCAATTTGAAAACAGGACCAAAAATGAAGAATCTACATACACAGTTAGATTTGGTATATCAAAGAACCCCATTTATTCAATTTTTGATGAAATCAAACAAAGTTTAATTTTGGACCCCGATTTGGACCAACTTGAAAACTGGGCCAATAATCAAGAATCAAAGTACATTTTTAGATTCAGCATATCAAAGAACCTAACTGATTCATTTTTTGTCAAAATCAAACTAAGTTTAATTTTGGACCCTTTGGACTTTAATGTAGACCAATTTGAAAACGGGACCAAAAGTTAAGAATCTACATACACAGTCATGACAGTTAGATTCGGCATATCAAAGAACCCCAATTATTCAATTTTGATGAAATCAAACAAAGTTTAATTTTGGACCCTTTGGGCCCCTTATTCTGTTGGGACCAAAACTCCCAAAATCAATACCAACCTTCCTTTTATGGTCATAAACCTTGTGTTTAAATTTCATAGATTTCTATTTACTTATACTAACGTTATGGTGCGAAAACCAAGAAAAATGCTTATTTGGGTCCCTTTTTGGCCCCTAATTCCTAAACTGTTCGGACCTAAACTCCCAAAATCAATACCAACCTTCCTTTTGTAGTCATTAACATTGTGTTTAAATTTCATTGATTTCTATTTACTTAAACTAAAGTTATTGTGCGAAAACCAAGAATAATGCTTATTTGGGCCCTTTTTTGGCCCCTAATTCCTAAACTGTTGAAACCAAAACTCCCAAAATCAATCCCAACCGTTCTTTTGTGGTCATAAACCTTGTGTCAAAATTTCATAGATTTCTATTCACTTATACTAAAGTTATAGTGCGAAAACCAAGAAAATGCTTATTTGGGCCCTTTTTGGCCCCTAATTCCTAAAATGTTGGGACCAAAACTCCCAAAATCAATACCAACCTTCCTTTTGTGGTCATAAACCTTGTGTTTAAATTTCATAGATTTCCATTCACTTTTACTAAAGTTAGAGTGCGAAAACTAAAAGTATTCGGACGACGACGACGACGACGCTGACGACGCCAACGTGATAGCAATATACGACGAAAAATTTTTCAAATTTTGCGGTCGTATAAAAACAGCAAAATTTCCTTAAAATTACCAATTCAGGGGCAGCAGCAAAACAACCGATTGTCCAATTCATCTGAAAATTGCAGGGTAGATAGATCTTCACTTGATAAACAATTTTACCCCATGTCAGATTAGATTTGCTCTAAATGCCTAAAACAAGGTTTCAGAGTTATAAGCCAAAATCTACATTTTACCCCTATAGATGTTCTATTTTTGGCCATGGCCGGGTCACCGGACACAGTTTTAAACTAGATACCCCAATGATGATTGTGGCCAAGTTTGGTTAAATTTGGCCCAGTAGTTTCAGAGGAGAAGATTTTTGTAAAAGTTAACGACGACAAGGGAAGACAGACGACGCCGGACGCAATGTGATGAGAAAAGCTCACTTGGCCCTGCAGGCCAGGTGACCTAAAAATCAACTTTAATTTAACCATTGAAATTGGTTAAAAGATTTGTATTTATTTGCAATACTGTACTTTTGCACAATACTGTGCAGTTGAAGATTTCTTGCTATCGTGCAAAACTGTGCTGTTGCAAAATACTGTAAAATTTTAAAGAGATCCATACACTTAAACACAAGTTATTGTCTGGAAACTTGAAAAATGCTTGTCTTGCCACTAAATTAATTAAAAATTTTTTAACGGGAAATTGAACATTTAAAACTCTTTTTAGGTCTACTTTCATATATATTTTGCTTAAACATTGTTAAAGGAGTTCCAATTGCAAGCTTGGTTCAAGTACAATTTTACAGTTCATATACTGAAATTTTACAAAGAAAGTGTATCATTCATGTAGCCAGTAAAGAAATTTTGGCTGGAACCCTCTTAGAATCAGTCTGTCAGCAAGGGAACCCATTTAGTTGTGGTGAAAAATATAAATGTTATACAATTTGACCAGAGTGATTTTAATACAACATTCACATGATATTATACATGATATGTGTCTCAGTTATTTTGATTAAGAGGATTACAATTTTGTGACATGACAATGTATGATAAGGATGGCATCTGATTTATATATTTCATAATACTCACCAACATCCAAAACTTATACTTACTAAAATCCATTTGCTTAATTTCCACATTGTTTCTTACATTCTAATGCAACCTGCAACAAGTTCAGCTCAGTTCTTAGCTAGAGATGGATTATGCATGATTGATGTGTGTTAGGCTATTAAAAGAAAGAATGTCAAGATTGAAAGTGAAACAAAGGTAAACTATTTGATCGACTGATTTGATCCACAAAAAGTCTTTCTTATCCCTTTCCTCCATAATGACGCTTTTTGACGCCACCCCTTTTACTCCATAATGACGCCTTTTCACGCCTGAGTAGTACCTCAGTTGAAACGCTTTGACTACAAAATGTCTGCATCAGATTGAAAAAAATGTGTGTCCAATATGAAAAGGATATTCATGAGAATATCTGACTTGAATTTTACTGATGAAATATTCATTTTCACAATGCATTACATTTGTATTACTTTAAACCTAATGAATTTTTTTTATTGAAAAAAATCTGATGCGAATCAAGTATGTTAAAAAAAAAATCTATGGAGGAAAGGGTTAAACATGTAAAATATAAAAATAAACTTATTTTTTAACCTAAAAATTGAAATTAAACAGACGTAGAACAATCCAATTGCATGAGATCTAAATATATCTATTCATATTTATGTTTATATCTGTTATGTGACATTCTGTTGTTTTCGGGTCATCTGGATAGTTTTAAAATTAGATTGCATCTAGACTAAAATACACATGAAACAAAGCTTCATATTATGGAATCCATGCCCTGTAAATTGTTTATCTCAGTCTTTTAATAATTTGGATAAATGTTTTTCATTGT
Source organism: Mytilus galloprovincialis (assembly GCF_965363235.1). Classification (NCBI taxonomy): domain Eukaryota; kingdom Metazoa; phylum Mollusca; class Bivalvia; order Mytilida; family Mytilidae; genus Mytilus; species Mytilus galloprovincialis. Next base: position 52,164,543 of record NC_134840.1, read on the forward strand.
TATAAATCTAATATGAGAATTTGAGTCAAATTGGTGAATATGAATTTGACTGTTAGTGTCCCTTAACTGCCAACTGTCACTATTTGCGGGGGATTTCCCCCATGGAGGCTCCCAAATTAAAATTTTAAAGAGCAATTATGTCCACAATTTTAACAAAACAATAAATTTTACAATGAATTGAGGTTTATAGAAGTATGAAGAAGCTAAAAAAAAACAACATAACACTGTATTTGAAGGCCCCCTTGAAGTTTTTTCAGGAGTATGGCAGCCATCTTGCACACAAAACCCCCACAGGCATTTTGAAAACTTGGCAGGTATGACTTTAAGAAGTAACATAACAAGCTGAAAATGAAATTTAAATAAAATTTAGTTGCTGTTGTATTGTATTAGCCTAGCTAGTAGCTACCTTAATAAAAAGTTAAAATTCTATTCTCCTCAGACGGCAAACTGAAACAGTACTACAGTGCTTTGTTTATCTTAATTACGTCCGCCATTTTGTTTATATTCCAGGAACTTGCCTACTACAATATTTATGAAGTGGAGATAGAGTAAAATTGCTCTGCATCGCAATATCATTGTCTCTGAAGTCCTTGACAATCTTCAGTGCTCTTGACTTGAGACAAAAGATAGTTTTAACAATATGACTGAGCAGGGACTTTCTATCAGTTTTACTAACGTAAGTATAGAAAGTCCCTGCATGGACTGAGTGAGGACAGAATAGTACTAGTAGTGAGAGTATGTACATGATTCATTTACCTTTGGTTGATTAATTATTATAAGTACATCATATTGAGAACATCGCCTACACTGCTGAAAGGCACGACGATGAACACGCACTGAATTAGTTCAAGTTCAAGTGAAATCCTAGCATTTGAGGTCGGCGTGGGTTGTTCCGACTATAAATAGAATTTGGAAATTACCTAAAATAGGGCGGTCTCACTAATAATCGACAAGAAGACGGACCCTTTTCACATATTTTTTTTTATTTGTTATTAATCAACTTACTCTGAGCATGGAAATAATATTGAATGTAACTTCCATGCTCTGAGTGACCTTATAATTCCGGAATAGATAATTGTTTTAATGTTAAACCAAAGAAAGAACTTTTATGTCGGTTAAAAAATCCAAACCGAGGCTAATGAGGAAGATGAGATGTTTTTCTTTAACCTTTCATGTTGTAATGACATCAATTCTTAGACTTACAGCAGATATGACTCTTTACTCTTAAACTCTGGCTTGTCTGAAATGAAAAACGGAAACGAGGCCTGAGCAGCGTGGTCGTGGATTTTCAAAGAGAAGAAAATTTGAGAGTTTTTCAGGAATTTCACAAAGTCACACCCTATTTGCCATACATTTAACCTTACAAAACATTTAATATACATTTATTCCAAAATACTATGTAGAATAAAGTATAATTAAGTAAACTAGAATCTTGGGTTTCTGCCCGTGCAGAACGAGATTAAATTTCCCGCCATTTGAAGGGTAAATAGTAAAATTTACAAAAGCTTCCTTAAAATAGTGTAAAGTTTAATTAATTACATTCTTAAAAGTTAATAATTTAACAAGCTAAACAATTAATTAATTTTTGATTTTTGTTTCTCCTTGGAATAACTTTAAAAAAGCATTCTCTGCTGAATTGTTCCACCATGTAGGATTATAAACAAACCAGGTGACCTCATTTTATCTTTTATCTCCGTTATTATTTGTTATCCTTGTATTAATACCCCCACCCCTTTTCGTTAATAGTTATTATCCTTGCTAGGCAAGACTATTCTCATGACTGATAGCTACATTAGAAGGAGCTTGAGGCAGATTAAAATCCAAACATCAGGTCTTCAGCAAAAATATATACCGGTTTTGCTATCTGATAGCAAAGGCTCATATATTAAACGTGAAGTTACCAACCTAGATGAGCTAAAGATAGAGTTTATAAGCCAGTCTGGCTCACGACTGAGAGATTCTATACTCTGGGTACGTAACAACCTTCACAAAAGAACCAAAAGATATAAAAATATCCACGTTTATGTGTGGCTTGGAAACTGTGATATTACTGTAAAATCTGGTAGATATTTAAACCTACGCTTTCAGAATACCTCCAGTATAACCAAATACATAAAAGACAAACTTGAGGATATTATTTTAGCCATAAAAGTGTCCAGAAAGAAAAACACACCAAGAGTCACTTTGCTCGAAATCCCTCATTACTCGTTAGTGGATTACAACTCTTCTCAAAAACACCCTGAACCTCGTTCTTTTTATGAAGACGACATCAAGCTTTCAAAACAAATTGATTCTATTAATAGTGTAATCCGTCAGCTTAATACCTCAGCCTTGGATAACGCCAGATCACCACGATTTTCATTAGACTTAACCCGCCCAACCAAAGGTCACAAGGGACAAAGAGCAAAGGCTCGTAGCCATTACAATTTCAAGCACGTGTACGTGGATGGTGAACACCCCAACCCATTGCTTGCAAAACTCTGGTATCAACGCATTGGCAGACAGATGGTGTTTGACTGTTTCACAAAATCCAAAAAGCATCGCCACAGGCACAGAAAATCCAAAAACTCAAAATTTGGAAACTGAGCTGTAAAAACTGTTTTGCTGCTCATACAGATTTTCCTATTGTCAATTGAATTAACATCATTACAACCAATAAGTTAAGGATACAGCTTTAATTTTAACTAATATCACACAATCCAACATAGTCTGAGGAAGAAAAAAAAAAGGGGGAATAACTTTAGTAAAGGTAGTAAAAACAGTTTTGCTGCCTAATTGCTATACAATCCAAGTGAACCTGATACAGTTATAAATAAGGAAAAGAATTAAAATATTGTCTACGTCATCCCATCAAATATAACAACATAATAACACCATATCTCTGACACAGCTTCATCACTAATAGTTATAATTGCTTCTGCATAATATAGATAACAAGAGTTTGGTTCAGAAAATTTGGATAGTAAAAACAGTTTTGCTGTCCATTTCTATATATCAGACAAATTCAGCTTCTGCATTACTATCAACATACATATTCTGAGGGGGAAAAAAGGGGGAAATAACTTTTAGTAAAGGTAGTAAAAACAGTTTTGCTGCCTAATTGCTATACAATCCAAGTGAACCTGATACAGTTATAAATAAGGAAAAGAATTAAAATATTGTCTACGTCATCCCATCATATATAACAACATAATAACACCATATCTCTGACACAGCTTCATCACTATAGTTATAATTGCTTCTGCATAATATAGATAACAAGAGTTTGGTTCAGAAAATTTGGATAGTAAAAACAGTTTTGCTGTCCATTTCTATATATCAGACAAATTCAGCTTCTGCATTACTATCAACATACATTCCGCTAAGAGCATTTAACTAGAGATCATCCTATTTTTGTCATAACCCTATATATATTCTATATTATAATCATCATATAACCTGATTCTTCAACTTTATCATCAAGATAGTAAAAACAGTTTTGCTGTCCATAGGGATCACCCTATCTTACACATAGCTTACATACTTTGTGTCATCTGTGCACCAATTTATATATGTTCGTCAAACGTCAAGGATAGTAAATACTGTTTTGCTGCCCAAAATTTACCAAATTTCTTAGAGAAAGGAAAACAACAAAGTAAACAAATTTATCAAGTCACATTGTAGCTTAGGAATAGTAAAGACTGCTTTCCTGTCCAAAAATTATCCAGAGTTGTTGAGAAAGAAAAGGCACTCCAGTAAATAAATCTGTCAACTTATATTGGCTTCAGAATAGTAAAGACTGCTTTGCTATAAAAAAAAATACAAACAACAAATAAATTTATCCAGAGTTATTAGAGAAAGGAAAGGAACTTCAGTAAAAATTGTCAAGTTCAGTGGCTTATTGGAATAAGGAAAGGACCCTCAGTAAATAATTTTTGTCAAGATTTAATAGCTTCAGTATAGTAAAGACTGCTTTGCTGTTATCTGATTCTAAAATGTCTTCTCCAAGGAGATCACACAGAGAGAAAATCTCTCCATATAGATATACACCAAGTCTAGCAGTTGCAAAACATAAAGCACGACAAAAAAACAGGGAACGTTTGCAACTATCTAGTCAATTTACTCCAAATAGATTAACTCAAGGGAAATCAACAGTGACTAATTACTCACTAAATCCAACCAAAGCAGCCCAAAAAATGATTGATGCTACTGAACAGCTCAATGTACAGGCTGAATTCAAAAGAGGAACCCTTGTTATGAAATTCTCTCCTGCTGCGCTTCTGATGTTTCACAAACATACTCTTGCTTTCTATGAAAAATCAAGTAGATTAACAGCTATATCTCATTTCAAAAGGGACAAAAACAATCTCATAGTGGAAGAATCACTCAGTATTAAACCAATCACAAATGATAAGGTTGGTAGGAGACAAGCTTACAGAATCAATTTATACAAAACTGCATTCTCTGTTGAAGCAAATGGTAGAGAGATTAAGGACTTTATTAAGAATGACCTACATGAAATTTTAAGTACATTACCATCTATAGAATTTTTAAACAATATGAACACAGCCATACAAGATTCATGTAAATCTTTCTTGTCTGATCAGGACTCTAACAATTGGATACAATCAGATAACATTTCTTCCCATTCTGCAATTGTACCTACATCCAGTAGAGATGAAAATGATCCTCTCCTGACCAATTTAAACAGATCTCAAAATTTGACATCAATTGAGACAATAGTAGCAACAGATTCTACCCAATCTCACAAAAACTGTGCTAGTTGCTCTGAGAACATAATCGACTTCGAATTTATCATGTGTATCACTTGTGAAGAAAAATTCCATTTTCAATGTCAAAACATAACTTCTGATCAATACAAATCTATGAGTATTGATGAATTGGAACAATTCAAATGCACACAGTGTAATTCGTTAATAAATGACCTATCCATCTCAGAAATAGAAACAGATCCCGGAAACATGGCTCAATTTACTGGTTCCTCATGCTCCCCAGATACTTTTGTGAAAACAGTTCAGATAAACAGAAATCTTGAAAAGTCTCCAAAATCAGACCCTTATTGTGGGAATTCTAAAGACACGCAACAAGACCATACAGGAAAACAAGTTCATACTGCTCAACAACAATCAACTAATATAGGAGCTCTTAGAAACAACTCTTCTCCAATTTTGCAGACAGATAACAACTCAATAAAACAACCTAAACAAACTGGAAAAAGAAACAAAAGATACTGAAGCAAGATGATTTAAAATCCAAACTCGCCGTAGCAGAAGCACATATTGCCGCTCTAGAGAACACCATACTAGATAATAATAACTTAATCAGAAACATGAAACTGACTCAGCTCGGTCAAAAGGATTACCACCAAAATGGACCTGACCTTCATAGTTATAGACAGACCCCTTCATCAATCAGTGCTAACTGTTCTAATTGTCACTGTTCACAAGTGGATAACAGAATCAGAGACCTTGAGCGTGAAATGTCAAATTTGAGACTGCAACACCTTGAAAATCAATTCTTCACACGTAGGCAACAAAGTCAAAACCTATTCAACCTGCAAGCCACAGCACATATGAACCAACAAGGCCCTGTACATACAATACACTCTCAACATGTTGTTCAACCTTCTCCAACTTCAGTGCAAAACCATTGGTTACAACAACCAGTTCATCCTTTATTCCAGCAGACAGTTCCAGCTCCACCACCTTATATGTTTAGACAACCAAGCAGAACTTAAATGGCACCGGCACAAAACATACCAAATAGTCACATGCAAGCCCAGCATCCACAAATGATATATCATAGAGTTTGCAGTTGCAACACAATTATCTCCCTTGGATAGTAATAACAGTATTGCTGTCACTCCATCAATTCATCCTCATTCTCAAACTCACCACATGTCCTCTAATCAAGGAAAGGTACAGATAAACACATCTGGTAATAAAATTGTACCAGAGCTTATCACAAAATCTTACGTTCCTAATGACATAAGTAACAGTTCATCAGGAGATAGTAAAAACAGTTTTGCTGTCACTCCATCTACTCATCTCCGTTCTCAAATTCACCACATGTCATCTATTCAAGGAAAGGTACAGATAAACACATCTACTGATAAAAATGTACCAGAGCATATCACAAATTCTTATTCTTATGTTCCTAATGTCTTAATTAGTAACAGTTCTACAGGAGATAGTAAAAACAGTTTTGCTGTCAGAAAAGGAAATGAAATGAAAGCAAACCTGAATGTTCCTTCACAAAGTGGTCCTCCTAGAGATTCACTAAAACCATATGTTTACCCTGAAAATCCTGATCCCAATACCATATTAAATTCCTCAAACGCAAATAGTAAAAACTGTTTTGCTGTTGAACAAAGGAGTGAGACAATGATATCAGAAAATTGTTCTGATACAGTAGGATTGCCACCAAACAAGAATGTTCAACACATATACAATCCTTTTTTAGACAAAGGTCAAACATTCCTCCTGGACCCAGATATAGCAGCCCCTGTGACAAGAATGATATAACCTTAGGAAAATCAAGTCCGCTCCAATTGTCTCTTTCAACATTAAAGGCTTTAATTCCAACAAAAACTACTTTGATGAAATTCTTGATAAACATGATATTGTACTGATACAAGAACATTGGTTTTTTAATTATGAAAAAGAATTATTGAAACAACATCATTCAGATTTTATAACTTTCTCGAGACAAATTGATGATAATGAACCCTTATCTCCAATCAGTAGACCAAGAGGCCATGGAGGTATTGCAATTTTGTATAGAAAGTCCATGTCAACTATGTTCTCTCAACTTCCTGATGGAGATAACAGAATCCAGGCTATCGAAATTTCAACCACAAAAGACCCAATATGTCTTATAAATGTATATCTCCCCTCAAGAGGTACCGACAAAGGTCATGATGCTTATAGAGCAGCTTTGGACATCTTAAAAGAATTACTACTGAAATATCAAAGAACTCATTCAATTATTATCGCCGGCGATTTTAATGCTTCATTCCATAGACAATACAAGGACACCCAAGATGAACTATTTAAAAACTTTTGTAAGGAAAATCAAATAGAGCTACCATCTAACTACCCTATAGACCATACATACCATCAAGGTGATTCAAAATCACAGATAGACTACATTCTAACAAAATCTAGAGAGAATGATGACGAGTCAACTGAATATATGCAGGTGAAAATCTTAAGAGAAGGCCACAACACATCAGACCATTATCCCGTCTCCGCTGAATTTTCTGTTAGATTACAGACCGCTCAAAAACAACTGAATGGAGATATTGTGACCAAGATTAATTGGGAAAAGGTTGACAAAACAAGTTATGAACAAAATCTGAAGGAGGAACTAAAAGATAGAAAGTATCTGAACATGAGAACACCTTACGGTATTGAACAAGCTACAAACCAGCTAATTTCTGGTCTTACTAACGCTTTAAATTTGAGCTATCCCCGTAGGAAATCCAAATTTAGTAGAAAAAAGAAGATCAGCTGGTCTCCACAACTTGCTAAAGCTGTGGGTCTGTCAAGAAAGGCATTTTATCTGTAGAAAAAGGTTGGTTCACCTCCTTCGAAAAATAATATTTACAACTTGAAGAGACTAGAGACGAAACGTTCCGTCAGATCAATACAAAGGCAACAAACGGCTGACAAAAGAATTAAACTACATGAAGAAATTATGATGGCTTCAGATAGGGACAAGGATCTATTTTTTCGACTTATTAAAACTCAACGGTCTTCTTCTTCTCAGTTCACGCACACCCTTAGAACTGAAGAAAAAGAAGCATCAACTCCAAACGAGATAAATAATGTCTTCAAAGATCACTTTTAAAAATTAGCCAAAACCAATTCAAATCCTAACTTCAACATTGGTCATGATAATCTTGTCAAGCTAGACATGGAAACCATTGTCAACATCTGTGAAAACCAAGAAATAACAATTCAACCTGTTACCTCAACAGAAATCACCAAGCGTATTTCGATATTAAAAAGAAAAAAGGCTGGGGATGTAGAAGGTTTAACTGCAGAACATCTAATTTATGGTGGAACAGAGTTGACTGAATTCCTAGTTACCTTAATTAACAATATATTCTATACAAAGCATGTTCCTGAAGTCATCAAAAAAGGTCTGCTGACCCCTGTCCATAAAAAAGACAAAGACCCTACTATTCCATCCAACTATAGAGGCATCACAGTCATTTCCATCATTTGTAAGATTTTGGAGCTTTGTATTAGAGCTAGAATCGAGGGTACACTAAATAAACATCAAAACAAGCTTCAGAAAGGTTTCACTAAAGGTGCATCCTCTATTAATATTACTCTTCTCATCTCTGAAGCAATTAACGAAGCCAAAGATAAAAACGAGTGTCTCATTCTAATAACTCTGGATGCAGAAAAAGCATTTGACGTGGTAGACCATATACACCTATTTTGGAAATTATATAATCAAGGAATTAATGGAGCTTCATGGTTACTAATTAAGGAACTATATAACAAACAACTACACAAGTTAAATCTCAAGGATATATCTCGGAAACATTTGTAAATGAGCAGGGAGTCAAACAAGGTGGAATTCTCTCTGCCAATTTTTACAAGGCCTAAAATAAGAATATCCTTGATACTCTTGAATCCACAAACATAGGAATTAAAATTGGAACCAATTATGTGGGTTGCCCAACTTGCGCAGATGACATAATGCTATGTGCTGGCTCAGAACATGATGCCTCAACCCAACTCCGCATCATTGAAAACTGTACCAAAAACGATCGGGTAAAGATAAACAGCAAACAGACTGAAATTCTAATGATTAACAAGAAGAATAAAGATATAAATCTTCAACTTTTTAATGAAAAAATAGACGAAAAGCAAAACATTTAACATTTAGGAATTGAAAGACAAGAGAAAAATAATCCAAATGTAGAGAATAGAATTTCTGTTGCAAGAGCTACAATGTATTCCCTATTAGTAGCTGGATTACATGGAATAAATGGTATAAATCCACTATTATCGTATAAACTATGGCGGACTTATGTTATACCAAGAATGCTCTATGGAATTGAGATTCTCAACATTACTAAAACTGATATCCAAAAATTAGAAGCTTTTCAGAAAAAAACTTTTAAACAAATTCTATCTTTACCACAAAGAACTGCAGATACTGCTTTCTATATCTTACTCGGAGCCGAATCTATTGAGCAACTCGATCGTACATAAAGCTGTCATTTCCCTATTTCTAAGAATATCAAAAGATCCCAACTCAATTGAGTGTAAAATTGGAATTAGACAGCTAGCTAAAAAAGATGATAAATCAAATAGTTGGTACATAAATGTGGACAGAACTCTCAAATCTTATGATCTTCCATCCGCACATGAGATTATACTAAATCCAGAGAAAAATTGGAAACGATTGACTCATGATGTTATAGACAAAACATGGAAAAACAGATGGACCGAATCTGCTAGAAGCAAATCAACACTCAAATATATGGAAGTAAACAACTGGAACTTTAAAAAACCAAACTTCTGTTGGAGCAGTGTCAGAGATAATAAAAGAGATGTTAGCAAAGGGATAATAAAATCCAGGATACTTACAGGAACTTACAAAACCCAAAGTATTACCAACCGATTTGACGGATCAAAATATGCAGAATGCAAATTGTGCAGGGTAGGACCTGAGGATTATAAACATTTCCTAATCAACTGTGAAAGTCTGAATTGTGTGAGAAAAATTCATCAAGATAGACTAAAATCCCTACTAGAGGATAATCATATTCACTATTGCAGTATAATTGATTCTGATGAGGATCTTCTAGAATTTTTGGTTGACTGTTCTAGGAACGACCTTATAACTGTGCCTCAGCAGAGAGATTTAGAACGAATCTGCAAAGACTGGATCTATGCATTGCATGCTAAAAGAACCCAACTTTTGGAAAACAAATGAACAATCAGTTGAGTTCTGAGCTTAAACTACAAGTGGCTGTCAGTCGTGGGAATGTAACATATAACAAGTATTATACTACTTTGTCTATATACTTAATTAATACTAAGTAATTCATAGTTAAACCATAACTAGAGCATATGTATTAATTACCCCTGTAAATAATCTTATAGACCCAAATTCTATTGACAAACTCTACTGTTTTACTTAAAACTAATTTTTACAAGTTTCTTGTTTTATTCGTATCCCTTACCATTTTATCTTTTAATTACATATATTTAAACTTATTAAGAAACCATACTAGTCCATAAATTTAACCAATTACTAGTACAGATTAGTAGTAGTTCCTTTAACTTTCCTTTGCTAAGAGAATTTAAACAACTGATAAGATTACTTTTATCCATTTTATAATTTTAAATGTATAGTGTACATACAAGTTCCTGTTTTAACTAATTTTTAGTTTTATCCTATTCTAACTCTGTTAATATTATTTTTCTAAATTTTAATCAGTAGATAGAATTTTAAATAACGCAATTTTAAAAATAAACAAAATTTTTAAATGCGGTGACCCTGCAGATAGGGTGGACTTCCAGAAGAAGAAGAAGAAGAAGAAGAAGGCCCCCAGCATCTTTTTAGCTCCAACAAAATATTTTTAAAAATGAGCATTTAATAAGCCAAAAATACACAAAGAACCAGCCAAATTAGGTATTAAACATGAACCAAATCAAGATACAAACATTCAGCTACACATATGTAAAGGGTTTGTAAGAAATAACACGTACGAAACGCATCAGAAAAGCACATCACCATTATCGACACCATAAACTTTGTATCGTGACTCGTGGTCCTGTCCACTGAAATATAAAATGGCGAATTCAGAAATAAAAAAATCTAGTCGAGTGAGAAAAAACTTTTACGCTGTTGCCAAAGGCCATACTACGGGCATTTTCACCTCCTGGAGCCTGTGTAGTAGAAGTGTAGATAAATTCCAGGGACAAATATATAAAGGCTTCCCTGACATCAATAGTGCCCTTGACTTCCTGTCACCTTACTCCTTCAAATGCACAACAACACCAGTGTATGACGACCTTGGGAAAAGGAAAAATGTCAAAGAATACCAACATACATGCTGTAATTGTGATATATCATTGTCAACAGAAATCGTGAATGATCCATCCGAAAATTCAAGAAATCATAATATTAACTCTGTTATAACGAGTAATTCAACATCTGAGCTTATAGATTCCGACACAGACTCCAACATATCAGAACTGAAATGTCAGGATGACCTCGAGAACACTGTTATCTCAATCAACACTGACAATAATAATAACACAGCTCCACTAAAACAGCATGATGACCTTCAGTCACAGCAAACACAGCTTAAAAGAGTATTTCAGCTTGCCAAGACATGCTGTATATGCCATACCCAAGACGACTCAAGCATGATAACCTGTAATTCTTGTAACAAATGGACTCATTACTCGTGTACAAACTTACCACCTTATATCCTTTTTACTTTAAGCTCAACACAAAGAAAATACACGTGCCGAAAATGCGTTGTTATACCTGAAGATTTTATTCAAAAGTTGGAAAACAACAAAAATACATCGACCACCAACGCTTCATGTCAGACATCCATAGACAATCAACCGGATGGTTCATATCTAGACAGTGTAGCTAGCAGATTTCAAGAATCATTAGTAACATCAATCAATACATTAAATAGAGACTTACCTAATCGTGAAAGTGACTTGACAGCAACCATAGAGAAAGTAAACAACATAGAGCAAATTCTAAAAGAAAAACTTGCAACAATCATAACAATGTTAAGTCACTCAAATGAAGAAAGAGCACAAAGTGATGCTTCATTATTAGAAATGGGTAAAAAAGTAAAACAAACTTCTGTGAAGCTAGATCAAATTCAAAAAGACATTAAAGTACTTAATTCACTACAAGAGCCATCACTCTACGAGCTAGTAGAGAAAAGCTGTATGATGATCCCTATAATAAAGAATGCAACACAAGACTTACCAAAAGATAGGAAGAAAATGGACGGAGTCGTACAACAAGTTCAAAAATTAGGCAATCAAATCAAAACGTCATCTGAAGAACATCAGAGCAAGCTTGAAGATATAAATAATACCATGCACGCGTTATCAGAAAATACAACTAAACCAATCTATGCATGCAAAGTTCAAAACAAATTTGAATTGTTAGAAAACGAAAAATTATGTACAAATATTGATGTTGAAAAGGTATCTGATAAAATATGTAATAGTCATGATAGTGATGAAAATCTTTGTACCAATTTTAATGAAAAAAATGAGCACAATGATACATTTACACCAGTAGTAAATTCGCCAAAGGGCAACACACAAAATAAAAATTCTGTAGGTAATTCACCAAAGGGCAACACACAAAACAGAATTTCAGGCCATAGTAGTCAAACAACAAAAAACCCTGATCACACAAGGCAGAGTATAGATAAACAAACCAATAAAAGAGGTAGCATCAACAAACAAAACACACAAAAAAAGATTTTATTGTTAGGAAACTCTCACCTAAGACCAATTAGAACAAATGAGTTTATTAGAGGCTACTCAGTAAGAAAACAGTTATGTTACACAATTGAAAAAAAAAACAAATCATATATTAAATCTTGTACTGAGGTATTTGATTGTATAGCCTTGCACCTCTTCACAAATGATGTAAGAAACCAAGAAAACATGGAGAACGCCTGTGGAGAATTCGCTTCACTAGTTGATAGCATACATGTAAAATGGCCATCTGCTTCTATAGTAGTATCATTGGGAATATGTCGAGGAGACTCTTATAACTTGAACCAAAAAATACAAGAATGCAATATAATCTTGCAGCACATATTCATGCATAAAAAGTACATACACCTTTGTGATAATTCTTCCTTGGGATACAGAGGCAATGCAAACTATAGATTTCTAAATTTTGACAAGGTACACCTCAACTTTGAAGGAACCAAAGTGTTTGTCACAAACCTCAAATATGCATTATATAAAGCACTTAATATTAAGAGAAATAGAAACACTCAAGGTAGTTTGATATCAGATCAAAACAATTATGACTGGAATTATCCATACTTTAGATAATATGATTGAATAGGCACATATATGTAAAAATGTAACAAGACTTTACATTGTTTATTATTTTCGCATTATTATAGATGTTTATATACTTATAGTTTCCTACATATACATGTACTTCTCTAGTTAAGAATTTAAGTACCATGGTCACTGTTTTTATGATCTGTATATGGATTATTATTTAATTTTTTAATGTGAGATTAAAGACTCAAAACACTGGTGCAAATGATATGTGGTAATACAAAAGTTAATAATATTAAAATCAGGATAGATAAAGTTAGTTAAAAAGACCATCATGACACTGACTTTTTATTTGTAAAACATGTTTAAAGATACATGAATGAGAACTAGATTTTAAAGGAAGAAAAAAAAAAGGAAAAATAATTATATTATAAATGTATATCATAAGCATTGATAAGTAACAATTTTTGATTTTTATTATTAACTCTTCTCCTCTACAGAGAGAGTCTGTCTACAATATCTTCAGACATAAATAGTGTGCGAATTTATAAATTATAGAAATATATGTATATAACAAACGCACCAACTGATATATGTATACATTTCCTAAGAAAATGTACAATTTTATGAATATAAACAAATGTATATGTACTTTATTTTATACATCACAAATCTCTGTAGTACACAGTTACATGCAACTCATATTTTTATGACTTATATTTACTGGTTTTAGTGTAAGCTTATTTTATTGGTCATTGTAAGCACACATGATTTATACAAAAAAAAACTTGAAAATTTCAACATGGAATATCAATGGTTATATTAGTAAGGGATTTAACAAATTTGAAGATGATATTTTTGTTGACAATCTTTTACAGCAAGACATTTTTTGCTTGCAAGAAACCCACTGTGATCTGGATAATTGTTTAGAACTTCCAAATTTTCAAAGACCGGTTCATCTTATAAGACCTAGAACCAAACCTAGTGGGAAAAGACATGGTGGCTTGTCAGTATATATACTTAAAGTCATAAGAAACCTCAAATCCAAAAAAAATATTGCATATGTTTTTTATAACTCAATGGATAGTTTTCATTGTAAAACTTATGTACATATACTTTTTTCTGAAGAAAATTCTTTAATTTATTCATATTTAGAAGAAGTTTACATTATTTGAATTGCTTCCTTCCAGCAAGCAATTCCCCCGATATATTTTCCGTATGCAAGATGACCTCAGTGTGACCCATCTCGTAAAAATCCGGTGACCACAATACGCCAATCTCATTAAAATCCCATGTTCTGATACGCTACCCTCAGTGGAGGGTAGCGTATCAGAACATCGGATTTTAATGAGATTGCACAATACGCATGGATGTCCTTAAAATAAACTATTATCTGAATTTACATGTTAAACACGTGCTCAATTTCCATGCTTTTTTGTTTATTTTTCGTCAATTGTTGACAAACAGGTGACAATCGTTAAACTTCGGCTTTAAAACACGAACTTTAATTACCTGCCATATTTTCACAACAACACTGACCGATTGAAAAAAAAATTGACGATTATACGATATTTACACGAAAAAAATGATAAATTCGAGCACAGAAGACTAAGTTTATGATGTTTGTATGTATTGGTTTAAGAATTGGAAGAACAATATTTTTCACCGGTCACTCGTTTCTTATGACTTTAATACAATAAGACCGGGTGTTAAATTTTTAGAACATGCCACAAATGATTTTATATGGTTAAAGTTAGACAGAACATTCTTCGGGTTTCAGGAAGATTTATACATTTGTTTTGTATACAATCCACCTGAAAATTCTTCCTACTATAGAAAATTGAATTATAATATTCTTGAAATGATTGAAAATGATATAGTAAAATATTCCCAATCAGGAAAACTCATGATAGCAGGAGATTTAAATGCAAGAACTGCTTGTGAAATTGATCATATCCAAATGGATTCAGACAAACATATTCCATTATTTGACAATTACAAATGTGATTTTAGTCTAATTCAAAGAAAAAGTAATGGGTGCACACACTTGCTTCCAACCTTTAGGAAGTAGTGTTGTCGATTATTTTTTAGCATCTGAGGAACTCTTACCAAATTTCACATATTTTCACACTCATAATTTTTTACCTGATTTCTCAGATCATTGTCAGATCTCATGCATGTTAAAATGCAACACAAAAATTTATGAAAGAAACTTAAATCTAGCTTTAATGCCAGATAAATATATATGGGATGATAACTCAGTCTCAGCATTTCAAGATGCCATAAATTCAAATGAAATCAAAAATTTTATTAGACAGTATAAAGATAAAATTTATGACCAAGATTCAATTAATAATGCCGCAGAAGATTTAAATAAGATTTTTCTAAAAGTCGCAGATTTATCACTAAAGAAAATTATTAGAAAACCAAAAAAAAGCAAGAAGAAGAAAATTAAGAATAGAAAATGGCAAGATCAAGATATAATAAATTTAAAACAAAACTTATATCGAAAATACAAATTAATGCAAAATCACAACACAGATCCTTATGTACGAGGGTCCTTTTTTAAATGCCTGAAATCGTATCGAAAACAAAGAAGAGCAAAAATAAGAAAATTCAAACAAGACATCATGAATAAACTCGATAATTTATATGATCAAAATCCCAAAGCCTATTGGCAACTACTAGATAAAATTAAAAATATTTCAAATAATAGTCAAAACAAATCTGAGAATACTATTGACCCATCTGAATGGCAAGAATACTTTCAAAAATTAAATAAGAATGAACAATATAGTGATGATTTGATTAAGAAGAAACTTGAATCATTCCATAATGAAAATGTTTTTAATGAACTTGACTACTTAATAACACCTGAGGAAATAGAAAAAGCAATAAAAAGTCTTAAGAATTCTAAATCGAGTGGATTCAGCATGATATCGAATGAAATGATAAAATATAGCCAAACCGTTTGTATCCCTCTAATACAAAAACTCTTTAATTTAGTATTTTCAAGTAGTATTTACCCAAAATTATGGGGCCAAGGCTTTATCACCCCCCTTCACAAGTCTGGATCTAATCATGATCCATCAAACTACAGGGGCATTACTATTGCAGATAACATAAGCAAGTTATTTAATTCAATTTTAAATAACAGGTTAACAAAATTTTTAAAAACTAGAAATATAATTAGAAGTGAGCAAATTGGTTTTACTAAAGGATGTCGCACAACAGACCATATGTATGTGTTAAATACCATCATTCAAAAATTTGTGAAAAATAATTTAAAGCCTCTGTATGCATGCTTTCTAGATTTTAAGCGTGCATTTGATTCAGTTTCACATCTCCACCTTTTTTATAAACTTAAATGTATAGGTGTTGGAACAAAATTTTATGACATTATAAAATGTATGTATGTACGGAAGCGTATAAGGGACATAGTAAAAATAAAATTGGCAGTGAACTTTTTTTTTCAAAGACAATAATTTGACATGTCAAATCTCGAAATTTTGACTTAAACTTGAAATTTTGACTTTTTTAATACTCGAAATTTCGACTTAAACTTGAAATTTTGACTTTTTTAATACTCGAAATTTCGACATTATAAAAAGTCGAAATTTCCACTTTAAACTCAAAATTTCGACTTTTTTAGAACTCGAAATTTCGACTTATTTTATACTCAAAATTTCGACTTATTTAAAACTCAAAATTTCGACTTTTTTAGAACTTGAAATTTCGACTTATTTTAAACTCAAAATTTCGACTTTTTTTAAACTCAAAATTTCGACATTTTTAAACTCAAAATTTCGGCTTTTCCTTAGTATTTAAACGTTTGCGATTACCACATTCACAGTCATTTATATCAGCAAGCGGAGAGCCATATACATCATAAACTTGATAAGCATATTTTAATAAACTAAACCATTTTAAAGAGGTTATTTTAGATAGAAAATCTTGTTCTTGCCGAAGAATAAATAAAATATGTTTCACGTTCAAATACATATTTCAAGTCTGGACTTCAGATATGTTTATCAAGACAACCCCGTTATTCCGACATACTTTTATTCAACAGTCTAATGTATAAAGACAAGGGTTAATAGTTGTGTCATAAGAATGTCAACTTGTAGGGTTTAATCAATGTTTCAGAAAAAAGAACCAATATTTCAAAATTCCAAAACTAGAAAACCGAGCAGCTCATTTGTCGTCCTGAATATGCATGGCATTTTTGGCTACTTGATTTACCATTGCTTAAACAAGGCAAAGTCAGTGACTTGGTATTGAGAAACCAAACAGACCTTTGAAACTGCGAAGCTAAATGTTCTCAGATCTGACGATCCTATGACAGTGTCGTGGGAACTAAAAAATGGAATATGGGAAAACATTTTTTTCTGTCAACATGCATGTTCTTTCCGAATTCAATATTAAATGCTAATCCATATCTTAAATTAAGGACAAAACCAATTTTTGAATATAAATTGCCAAAATGTGTGGATGACGCTTTAATAATTTGCGTCCATGTCTACTCCTTCTAAAATTGTAATAACTGTGTTTGAATACTACTAACATCAAAGTTTTAAAAGTACTTAGAAAAAGTCAAAATTTCGAGATTTCAACAGTCGAAATTTCGATTTAAAAAAAAAGTCGAAATTTTGAGTTTTAAATAAGTCGAAATTTTGAGTATAAAATAAGTCGAAATTTCGAGTTCTAAAAAAGTCAAAATTTTGAGTTTAAAATAAGTCGAAATTTCGAGTATTAAAAAAGTCGAAATTTTGAGTTTAAAGTCGAAATTTCAAGATTTTAGAAAGTCAAAATTTCAAGTTTTAGTCAAAATTTCGGGATTTGAAAAGTCAAAATTTCAAGTTAAAGTCAAAATTTCGAGATTTGAAAAGTCAAAATTTCGACTTTGAAAAAAAAGTTCACTGCCAATTTTATTTTTTCTATGTCCCGAATACGCTTCCGTATGTATGAAAACACAGAAACTTGTGTAAAAATAAACCAACACAGGACAAACCTTTTTAAATCAAATATAGGAGTAAGACAAGGGGATCATCTCAGTCCGTGTCTCTTTAATATATATTTAAATGATTTGCCAACCTATTTTGACCAAACATGTGACCCAATCCCATTAAATACATATCCCTTAAATATTTTAATGTATGCTGATGATGTAGTTCTTTTATCATCATCAGAGCAAGGACTTCAAAATTGTGTTAACAAATTAAATAAATTTACAGTTGATTATAAAATGACAGTTAACACAAAAAAGACCAAGGTTCTTGTATTTAACAAATCAGGAAGACTTAAAAATATTAAAATATCATTAGGAAACCAGACTTTAGAATGTGTACAGAACTACACATACCTAGGTATAAATTTTTCATCATCTGGGAGTTTCCAAATAGCAAAGAAAGAACTTTATAACAAAGGAATGAAAGCATATTTCAAATTAAGGAAGACCTTTTCAGTGGAAAGCCCAAAACCTAGTACTTTATTACACATCTATAACCATACAATCCGACCAATCTTGTTGTATGGATCTGAAATTTGGGGTTATATACCACATAAGAAACAAATACATTTGGATAACTTTATATCAAAAGAAACTGATTATCTTGTACTAGAGAAAATTCATACTAAGCTTTGTAAATTTTCACTTGGAGTTAATATAAAAACATCAAATATGGCATGTAGAGGAGAACTAGGTTCACTCCCTACACTGTATTATGTAATAATGAATATGGTAAAATATTGGATCCATCTTATGAAAGATATTGAACCTTCAAATATTATTCTAAGGGAAGCCATAAATCTATCTCATTCTATGGACAAACATAACCAGGAATCTTGGATAGAAAGCATTAAACATATACTTAAATTTCTAGACTTAGAATATCTATTTGTTAACCAGTCAAACTTTAAACAAAACCATATTCTAAAAAAAGTAAAAACATCTTTAACTATTAAATTTAAAGAAAGCTGGTTAGCAAGTTTAGAAAGCAATTCTGGGAAGTGTACTAATTTACAATCTGGCAATAAATTAAGAACTTACAGAAAATTTAAAAATATTTTTATGTTTGAACCATATTTAAAAATGAATTCAAAAAAAGACAGGCAAATAATCACAAGATTTAGAACTAGCTGTCATGATCTTGAAATCGAAAGAGGGAGGTATATTGGAATTAAAGCTGAAGACAGAAAGTGTAAGCTATGTAAGAACGCAGTTGAAGACGAACTACATTTTCTTTTAAAATGTCCTGTTCTAAAAGATACTCGATCTCAACATCTATCTAATTTAAATTCAAAATTCAAAAAATTTTCAAGATTATCTGATGAAATGAAATTTGTTTGGATTCTTTCATCTGAAGATTTGTTTGTTACTTCAAACTTATCTAATTTATTGCACTCCCTTTTTGAAGAACGAAAGAAAATTATAGAAAATATTGTTGTTTGAAAAAAAAATAGAAGAAAAATATATACACTAGATATATATATAGGAAATAAAATTGATCAGGAGTTGTCTCCCATAGACCTAGAACTATAAAGATTTATGTGATTTCCCCAGGTCACAGTGGCACCCATAACAACTATGTTTTGTCAATAACTTGGTTTATATCAGGTTAATTAGTGTAAATGTGTATTCATGTGGTTTTTTGTTTAAATGTACTTTAATCATTCTAATCATTTTCTGTGCTTTATTTTGTAATTCATTTGATTGTATAGCTCAAATTTTGGGCACCATGATTGGCTAATAAAATTATCTATCTGATATCCTACCGTAGTCTAAAATCGTTCATCTTGTCAGTTCGTTAGGTATTTGTGTTTGAACTTAACACACGGGAAAACTCCGCATTGACGTCACTACGCTACTTCCGGCGTAGAAAAACAATGTAGAATACGTTTTTTCTGCACTTTTGAATAAAAAAACATTTCTGAAGGTAAGTTTTCATTGTTGTTCTCAATTATTGCTAAAAAATGCCAAATTTCTAATGCCCGTTTCAATCCCGACTTCCGAATGTCTAAAAACATTCTAGAACTTCACAAAATCCCACTTCCGGCCTCCATTGCTTTGTGTACATTCCATTCAGCGTCATCAATCTTGTGGCAGGCAATACAGGTCAAGCAAATCGTATTTTTAGGAATTTTAAAATGACATGCTCCTTACGTCTTTCGCGATTTTCCCGCGAAAAAAGCCCAACCAAAATGAAAGGAAAACTAATTGAAAAAACGATGCCCATGCCATAATTTTGTACAGGAATTTAGAGTAGGTTAATGAAAAATAATTTACATTTATTTTTCATAGAATTTTCTTTTTATTCATTATAAAAAGATCGATATTCTGACCATCATGACTGTAGATAAATATTCATACAGAATTCCACTGATGTCAAAAGGGATGGCAAAAAAAGAGTTTTCCTGTTGAATAAAACCCAAAATTATTGCAAACTATTTTGAAGCAATATCCCACAAAGAAATAACGTAATTGCCGTAGACTGGAAAATCCCCTAATTGACAGTAGAGCAATTTGATTGGGTAGAACGAATTGACATCACGTGATTTTGACGCCATTGAAATTTAAATGTAAACAAACAAGGTCAGAAGGTTTCAATTCAATCCACAGTCACGTCTCAGTCATTACAGCTGAACGGACGTGCTGGGCCAGCTCTCCTTTACCCGCTATCGATGAGGGTTTACAGTTAGATGAACAACGACATACTACTTAAGATGACAGAATTCAATCCATGCCGTACAGATAGACGTAGTAGTTGGCGTACCCGCGTTAACATGCACTCCAAAACCATTGTATCATGGGGAGTGTTATGCCGATTAACGTCCGAGGGCTGTATCCTAGGCTGTTGGGTGATACGACCTTCATTTCACTGCCTCACGGCTTTGGTCCTGATAACGCTTCCTGTCATCTTTAGAACTGATCAGAACTACATCCACCATTCATCTACCAGTACTCACTCATCGAGGTTAGCGGGCTGCCAAGCTGACCAAACTGGCCCTGAAAGCAGCCGTTGTGAAGAAGTAAAATCCAAAATAGTGAACAAACCAAAATCAACTCACCAAAACCAAGATGACGGCCTCCATTCGGCGTCCTTACTACCTGTTCCTGACCCACGGCAGAAATTATCCAAACGCTCATCAATCGCCTTCGGGCACCGAGCCGACCGTGCGAGGGCTGTATAGCCAGTCAAGGTCGTTAAACACTTCCATTTGTTGTAGAAGGTTCAGTATGGGACAGCAGCGTACATTTAGTTACTGACAAATAATTATGAGTTACCAAGCTTGACAATGCATGGTAATAAAAAATGAAAGCTAAGTGTACAGAAAAAATAAGAAAAAAATAGCCTTAGGATAACGACTTATCATTACACCTGGATATATATGTCGGTTAAAAGCCCATTATGTCGGTTAAAAGCTCATTAGAGCTGGTCCGAGTACACAGTTATTTCGTAGTGCATTTCTTTTAGACAATAAATAAAAATTAAAAAAATCCCACCTGCGCTTTCTCAATAATATTTTTACAGTGTGTTGTACTACTTTTGGGACAAATTATATCAAAATTATAGAAAACTTCATCAGCTCTAACTCAAAATATGGACAATTTTATGTTAAGGGGGTCTTGAAATCTTTTGACAGCTTCCGAAGTGCTAATTTTTGACCTTTTTCAGCTGGGCCTGATCACTACTATACATTAATATTTATGACCCATTTTTTTTTACAGTGTCATTTCACCCCCAGCTTGCTATATATATGAGGCATAAAACATGGAGAAATAAATTTGGAAGGGGTATAACAGAAATTGGCAAGTAACACACTGTCCACACTAAGGACTATATTGGGGACAACGAAAATCAAAGGGTTGTCCGAAAATCAAAGGACGATAACTGTGTACTCGGACCAGCTTAATAATTAATATGTTTGTCTATGTTTGTATACCTTGCCGACTCTAAATAAAGCTTATTTATTATTTATTATAACTTTTTATATAGTGTAGTGATACGAAGTAAGTACGGAACGGATGTGAGCTCTGCGCCGGAGATTGGGCTCGTCAGTGGTAGCCGTCTAACAGGGCTATTTTAAGAAAGCGGGAAGACGTCCCAGAAAACAAATAAAATAGCCTGGTTCCACAGGCACTTGTCTCAGAAAAAAGTACCTTGTGTTTATATATAAAGGTATATAGGGGAAAAAATTCAGGGACGAGTGCCTGTGCCTGGCTCGTGGAAAACCCAAAATGCCATTGGTTTATTATAAATCACCAGTCCACTAACATTTAATTGAATGCTTCCTATTTGGGTCGTTACCAGGCAAAACACATGCAAATATCTATGAGGAAATATTTGGAAAAATATCATTGTTTAAAACACGGTTGTTCTTGGTGCATGTTTCTACAATCAATATATTTCATAATTCAAAGTTCCAGAATTTTTTCATAAAAGATTTTTATAAGGGTACTCCATGGACACTATTTTCATTTACGATATAGCACTTACTTACTTTTAAGACTTTTTCACTAAATTTTCAACATAAATTTTTTTTAAGGGCTTACGATACAGTTTTGATCCCATATTTACAGTTTGATGAAAATTTCCATATAGGCTATTTTTTGCCTGATTAAAACATTCCCCATTTCCATTCTCAATTTTATGTAATAAAAACTATACCTTCATGTGCTACTTTTTGAGTTAAATGAGGTCGAAATTTTTTTGAGATGCTTTTCAATCCAAATCCTTATATATTGGGACATGGGAATCATTTATAATAGAACATTGTTGTAAATGCTGAAATCTTGAGAAAGATATAACTCTTATCCTACCATGCAATTTGTATTTTGGTAACACCATTGATATGAGACTTTTCCTTTTGATGATATTTTTTATTATAAAACCTTGTACTAAATAATGATAAATCCTAATAAAAAAGGATATGAATAATAGTCTTATTTCATGTCTTAACGGATTTATAGTAAAATAAATAACAGTTGATTCTGGCTATATCCAAGGGTTTAAGAAAACATTACGGATGTTTTTATAACATTTCATATACTGTAAACTGTATATAGTGTAATGTTCACATTTAACATTCATTTCTAACATATGCAAGTGTTATTTTGATACATTTTCATGTCTGTGACTTAAAAAGACCAAATAACATATAGTTTTGCATGGTTTTTTTTTTATAATGACCCATTTACGACCTGCCGCTTGAATAATCAATAATAGTATCATATTTCATAGTGCTTTGTAAAATCTTTTTTCTGCATTATAGTCGTGCAGAGATATCAAATTAGAAAAAAATCTAGGAGGACACATTTTGTCCTGCCTTTTTTTTTTTGGCAGTGGCTATTTGCCGGTACCGGCAAATAGGCAAATTTTCTATTTTGTCTGCTCTGATTTAAATTATCTTAATAATTCAAGCCGGCAAACTAGCCTATATTTCTATAGAAATGGTTATTTTGACGGCAACAGCAAGGTATAGTGAATTTGTCAAGTTGCCGGTGCTGGAAAAATAGAAAATATGTTGTTTTTCTTTATAATGAATTTCTTTTTATTTGCACATGAACATAATAATAAATTATACACACATTTTTTGACATACTAGTTATCATGGTTATATAGAATAACTATTGATTATACAATAAACAGAAGATATATACTTTAATTGATAGACACAGCTTCCTGAAACATTGTACTACGTACATTGCTACGTGAGAACATTATAGCATGGCAAGACAGAGGCTGTTTGGATGTAAAATATATACGATATATGTGGAGTCTATTGATTATTATGCCCCACCTACGATAGTAGAGGGACATTATGTTTTCTGGTCTATGCTCCGTCCGTCTGTGCGTCCGTTCGTGCGTCCGTTCGCTTCAGGTTAAAGTTTTTGGTCAAGTTAGATTTTGATGAAGTTGAAGTCCAATCAACTTGAAACTTAGTACACATGTTCCCCATGATATTATCTTTCTAATTTTAATGCCAAATTATAGTTTTGACCCCGATTGCATGGTCCACTGAACATAGAAAATGATAGTGCGAAGTTTAGGTTAAAGTTTTTGATGAAGTTAAAGTTACATCAACTTGAAACTTAGTGCACATGTTCCCTATGATATGATCTTTCTAATTTTAATTCCAAATTAAAGTTTTGACCCCAATTTCACGGTCCACTGAACATAGAAAATGATAGTGCGAGTTGGGCATCCGTGTACTATGGACACATTCTTGTTTACTTTGTTTTTATGACAGTAAAGGAATCCAGAGGTTCCACCAGTATTCTGCCGTATACTGAGTATCTTGTTTTCATAACATATATATTTTTTTGTATTAATAAGATTTCTTTTAAATATGTTTTAGTGCTATCATATTGGTTTGTTCCATTGATAATTTGCTTTTATAAATGTAGAATTTTGTTAACAGAAGTTTCTTCTGTCATTTTTTTCTTTTTTTGTAAGAATACCAAATAAAACCAAATCAATATTTAAAGTTAGATTTATTTTTTTTCACATATCCAGAAGTTAAGGTCTTCCCATAATTTTGACATATATGGACAAGTCCAGAATATATGTTCTACTGTTTCGAACCCTCCGCACCCAAAACTACACTTATATGTATCGTTTTATTTTAGAGAGGTTTATTCGTGCCTAAAATTCGATGTATCAATCTAAAAAAATATGTAGTATAACGAAATCAGAGATCAATATTTTAATTAGATTGTCGATGTATTATTCTGTATTGAAACCATTGCAATTTTGAATTC
The DNA here is from genome assembly GCF_965363235.1 of Mytilus galloprovincialis. NCBI lineage: Eukaryota > Metazoa > Mollusca > Bivalvia > Mytilida > Mytilidae > Mytilus > Mytilus galloprovincialis. The sequence goes on from NC_134840.1 coordinate 52,189,344, forward strand.
TTTGTAATATGGGCAATACATAGATATTTTTTCAATTGAAGTTTGTATTGAGAATTATAATGACCATTTTTGTTCACATTTATGTTTAGGATTTGACCTTTTTACTTTTTTTAAATATTATACATGTCTTTTGAACCTTTCTAGGATTTAAAAAAATATTTAACACTGAGGGCAAAACTAGACCGCTTGGCTAAACGTTTTCTTCCCATTCAAAACATCCTCGGTCTTGTCTAAATTTATATTAAGACCTGATAAATCTGCATAATAAAAATGGCTTGTGGAAAAACGCAAAATGCCCTTGGTTTATTACCATCACTATTAATTGAATGCTATCTATTTACGACCTGCAATAACCAAAAATAGTATTATTATTTCATAGTGCTTTCCTGCATTTATGTCATGCAATGATCAAATTTAGTAAAAAATCTAGGGGGAAAAATTGTGTCCTGCTTTTTACATCGCTATGACCGTGAGGGCATTCCGATGTATTGCTATCGAAGAAAAGTACAAAGTTTACAACGAAAAACAAACATGAAAATGATAAAAGAAATAAAGTTACTCTCGCTGAAAATTTCCTGGTTATGAACATTCTATAGCACAAAACCTTTTATTATGAACTTCCAAGCCACAGAAAAGAACCACCAGAAGTCAATTGCACTTAACCCCCCTTCAATCAAACCGAATGAGATTAAAAGTAACAACTTTTAACAATGAGGGTACCAAATACAATCAAAATTATACAAAAACAATCTAAAAATCAAGAACATTGGCTATTGGACTATGAGGTTCTGTAGAAAACAGATTAACAATCTAAAAAGATAATGAACTCATCCGACTGCACTCGGCATTTCAAACCGAAAGTAAAGAAAGAGTATCAACAGATTGGCAACAATGTGTCTTAATCATATACAATGAAGCAGTGTCTTATAATAATTAAATTTTAAAAATTACGAAAAAGGAACAGTGGAAGACCAAAAAACGAATTTGATAGACTCAATTAAACAAGCTGCCAAGAAAACAATTTCAACAAAAGCTTGAAAAATCCGAGTCTGAAAGTATCTCAACCTGGGGAAGTAAAGAATACTCTTGTATAAATGCTGTAAAAAATAGGGCAATGCGTTTTTTCATGGGTGTTGGAAAGTACACACCTAATATAGCCCTATATGGTGATATGGGCTGGATGTCATGTATTATAAAACAATGGACATGTATTTTTAGAACTTATAGTAGATTTACGAAAATGTGTGATAATAAAATAAACAAAAAAGTTTTTATATGGGCAAATAATATATGTAATAGTATTAATTGCATAACAGTGTGGTCGACAGTAAAACGTTTGTAGGTTGTAACTTGTTTGTCAACGGCTATGATTTTATGCTCACCCAGTCTGTCAGAGGCCTTCCAGTGGGGATTGAAATATTCACTTGTCACACATTCCGATACATAAAATGAAACTTTCTTTTTACAAAGCTTGAAAGGAATTTGTTTTAAATATTTATTATAATCATCACATACAAACGTGTCATTTATAAGAATAATAATGTTCAGAGATGATATTATTTAATAATAATAAAAAAAAATAGGTTTATCTATTCTATTGTAAAAAAAACTATTAAGTTGATGGGGTTAATTCACAAAATATCTCATTGATTAAAAGCACAACCCCTTCTACGGTGTGATCATTTAAGAATGGCCTACTATTTATTCAATGCGTATACATGTGGGTTTTGTTTGTGAAGAGTTCTCGATAATTAAAAAATCATTTGATTTCTTTGTTTAATACCATAAAACGATTCATTCTTTCAGATATTTGTCACTTTGCCTTATCTTCAAGTCCAACACAATTTCTCACGTTTCTTACAAAACTTATATTCTTGTGATGTATTCTTTTGTTGAAAAAAAATGTATAGATATAGATAGATATAGGAAGATGTGGTATGAGACAACTCTCGTCCCAAGTAATAATTCATAAAAGTAAACCATTATAGGTCAAGGTACGACCTGCAACACGGAGCCTTGGCTCACACCGAACAGCAAGTTATAGAGGGCCCCAAAACTACTAGTGTAAAACCATTCAAACGGGAAAACCAACGAGAAACGAAAAACACATATGAACTACATAAACAGACGACATCATACATTGTAACTTTTAAAGCCAATTAAGTAAAAAAAATTATCTGAAAGAACGTGCGATATCATATTAGGAAAATTGATGGTCAAACCATAACAAAAAATCAAGTAAAGAATTTTAAGTATTCAACCTTTATAGCTTGCTGTTCGGTGTGAGCCAAGACTCCGTGTTGAAGGCCATTTTTATTTATTTTCAAATTACAAAGGTTATTCCTGATTAGTATTTTTAATTATTTTATTTAGGCGTTTAGAACCTTTGGTGACCTCACAGTTTAAATTTCTATGATAAGTACGTCGTGAGCAGTGGGCATTACAGACGAACGTTCACCTAATTTTCCCCAGTCAATGAATGGCCATAGCTACACTGTTATGAATTTCATTCTAATAGACTGAAATATTGGAATTTCAGAGTACACACAAAGTTTAAAGAACTTGATATGGAACATTTTTGTAATACTAAATAAATTTGATTATTGATAAACATGTTATAAAAAAAAATTGAGAATATCTGTTTCAATAGATTTAAAGAGCAATGGTATATTGATTAATGTCAAACGAGCGTAGTAAACTACGTACTTACAGACTGTTCAAAAATGAATTTAGTGAAGAAAACTATTTATTAAAAATTATACCTGGTAAATATAGGAGTGCCTATGTCAAATTTAGAAGTGGTACTGCTCCTTTGAAAATTGAGACTGGACGGTAAGAAGGTCTTTTAGTTGAAAATATAATTTGTTATAACAGTATTTGTAATGAAAATCTTTTAATTGAAGATGAAAAACGTGTATTAATGAATTGTGTTGTGTATGAAGATTTGCGTTGTTATTTGTTTTATCAAGCATCTCTATTTAATGTTAATTTTATGCGATTGTCTGATGACGATAAATTTATATTTTTATTCACAGATGAACATATGTACTTTTATACTGCCAAAATCTGCAATGACATTTTATTGAAAAGAAAATGTATTTTATAAAGCTATTTTTTGTGTAAATACTGTATATACATTTTAGATAGTCTCTCATAACTCTTTTTAGAGTGGCTCTTGTATAACGGGGCTTTCTTGTGTGTGTTTTAGAACTATGTCATTATTTCGGATCTACGTATCCGGGATCGTAATCCATGTTGCCTGTTAACATAGGGAACTAGCTATTTAAAGTTTCTCCGTAAGCTCACTTAGTACTGTCAATATAACGAAGTCCATTTAATGTTCACATGTTTAATCATATATATATAATCTTTATATAACAGTACATGTATAATAAATATTCTTAATCATAATTTCCAATTAACGTTCGTACATACAACTTGGTACTTCAAGCTACTACTCTCATAACTGACCAATACATAAAGTTTCTCACAAGATTCAGCTATAAACATGTTCTTAATTTATGTAAGGCATTGATTAATGGTCTTAGATTATTTGGATAAACTTGTAAATGCTATTGCAGTTCAACTGTGCAACTAATGTATGAGGCGCCGTTTTACTATTTAATACTTATTTTCTGATATCAAAAAATGATTTTCTGATATCAAAAATTCTATTTTTTGATATCAGGAATTCGATTTCTTGATATCAGGAAATAAAGCATATTTTCTGATATCAAAAATTCGAATTCCTGATATCAAAAATTCATTTCTTGATATCAGGAAATCGATTTTTTGATATCAGAAATTCGAATTTTTGATATCAGAAAATATAAATTATTTTTTGATATCAAGAAATAGATTTTCTGATATCAAAAAATGATTTTGTGATATCAAAAAATCGAATTTCTGATATCAAAAAATCATTTTCTGATATCAAAAAATCATTTTCTGATATCAAAAAATCATTTTCTGATATCAGAAAATAAGAAATAAATGAATAAATGAAGGCTCCCTGTGCGTCAATAAAAGCATTCAAACTCAGCCATGAGCCCAAACATCAGGAAATATGTGAAATAATGTTTCCGTGTATACCAATTATTATGGGGTCCTACTAAAAAGCGCCCGGGAGCGCCCGGGTGAAAAACAAAGCGTCTGGGAAAAAGAAAAAACGCCCGGGGGGGGTAGAAAAAAGCGGCCGGGGAAAATATATAGAAATTGCGATAAATTGAGACAACTTTGTGTCGATGAAACATTTGATTTTTTAAAAATTTAATTTTAGACAAGTATTTTGCAAATTCGGATAATAGACATTTGTAATAAAGCACAAAAACAAGTATGAATGTTTCAATTTAAACAATAATATATGAATACTATTTCGAAAGACAAATAATAATGGATCACAGCTTATGCTGAGGATTTATATAATGTTAAACATCAAAAGACACGTTTTTCAAAAACGATACCAAAATGATAAATGCCAAAACAACTTAAAATTCACAGATTTATATTATTTTTATAAAATTAAAAGAGCTGCACATTATTTAAGAACGATAGAAGTGACACGCACATGTATATTAGCATCAGCAAATAAAACAATTATACTATGCATGTTAAAAGCAGGTGTTTGGTATAAAACAAATTCTTAGTGACAGGCATGTTGAATCCCTTCCACGATCTTCCAATGTCAATTCAAGTGTGTGTAATAAAATACAAAACTTTGAAAAGTTGTCACCATGCAGTTGCGAATATTAGACTCGGGCATTGATTTTTTTTTAAAAACGAAGCATACGTTTTGATCGAGGACAATATCATTCATGATTTTTCTATTTCCTCTTGTTTATATTTACGGCTTACTTACTTATGATCACTTATATACAATTTTGAAATCCAAAATGTAAAAGTGCAACAACACTATCTTCACTCTTTAGGCAAAACAAGCAATGATTTTTATTTTTTTTATTCAGGAAAACATTTATTGTTATAAGATATTATTATTTTCTTTTCCCGGTCGCTTTATTTTCTCCCCCGCGCGCTATTTCTTTTCTCCGGGCGATATTTGTCATTTTAATTATGGCAAAGGGTCCATTGTAACAAAAACAAAATGCTTATACATTTCAAGTTTTATAAAGATGATTTAGACTTTAAAGTCTCTAGAAAACTAAACAATATTTGAAACTAAGTTCACAATTCGAGTCCGATGCACAACAAGACAATATATTGAAGATATTTGAAATTATTATGAAATATAACACAGTATTTACTTTTGCGACGAACAATCCCAATCGAAAGAATTAGTCAACCCTTAAAATTAACTAAATACTGGAAAATGTTTAACAAAACTTGACTTATCGAAAACAAATAATGATGTATTCAAGATTTAGATACGATGGCTTGATGATATATTCAGGTTAAACTGACGTAATACACGATCTTTTCGCCTTATAGATCTATATCTAATGCAATGCATGTACCTATCTAAATTGAACATACTAATATTCTCAAAACGAATTGTGCCTTTCTTAACTGTCGTGTAATACAAATTTGAAAGACCAACGCTTTCAAAATAAAGGTATTTAAGAAATGAAAACGTACATCAAAAACATAGGAGATATGGGACCTATATGGAAGAAAGACTATGTTTGAAAATGAAAGAAGCAAACAAAAAATGTTAGAAATCGATTGTGACAAGAGAGAGCCATTCAAACGAATGAAGTAAAAAAAAAATTGAAAATGAACCAAATTCGAAAACGTTTGCAGATTATTACGTTTTGGTTTCATTAATTGTAAGTAGGCATAATTAGTTATCAAAAGTACCAGGATTAAAATTTTATCTGCAAGACGCGTTTTTCGTCTACATAAGACTCACCAGTGACGCTCAGATCAAAATAGTTAAAAAGCCAAATAAATACAAAGTTAAAGGAGACGTGACACAATTTTTTTTTTTTTTTTTTTTTTTTAATTAATTAATAAATATTGGTCAAATAACATATTGTAATAATTTTTTCTTGTCAAAACCTCATTTAACGGCCTTTTAATGGTCAAAGAATCCAGCGCTTGTCGTAATCTTTGATTTTTAATGAGATACCGGTCACGTGATCGTGATGACGTCAGTGGATACAATCTGAGAAAATATCTCAAAAAGGACGAAGTCGATCATAATCCTTTAAAATTAAACACTGGACGGTGTTGGCAGCAGTTTTCAAGGCAAGTCTCAAACTTTAGATATTCAACCGTATCAGTTTGAGCCGTTACTTGTTGAAAATAATCAAGTAGAAGATATAAATTCGTCATCCGACATTGACGATCTTTCAAGCAATGCCGATATAATATATCAATAATTAATTTCACCAAAAATAAAGAGATATTTCTTAAAAATGTTTACGTTTAACAGGTAATTGAATTACATTTAATAATACAAAAAGACAGGTCATAAATAATGTAATGTAATGTAAAAAATTTATTCAAAATAGATATCAATAATGATCAAATAATTGTTATAAAAACAACATGTCAAAGTGGCTTGGTATCTATAAATGGCTTCATTGTGGCATGAATTATATCCTTTGCATGATTTAAATTTAAATTTTTTTCATTAATTAATCAAGCTTCATGAAAAATTTCTTAAACTCGAAAATGAATAAATGTAATAAAATAAAATATTTCAAGATCACTCTCTTATAATTTAAAAACAATTCTCAACAATCGTCATAAATTACCTATCACCTTACCAAGAGTGTTGGGTGTAAAATTTGAATTACTAAAGCTGCCCCAAATAAATGTGTAATAAGTATGACATAACGGGGGTGGGGGTGGGGGGGGGGGGGTATTATAAGTAAGGTTTAAAGAAGTTTTAAAACAGTAATATATATTCATATGTCTTTTTCTCCTCCATAATAATCCCATTGAAAATGTTCTATGAGTACTGGCTTATTTTTTGTGATATTTTTTCCGTGTGGTATATCGATCTCAGTCTATAAATTGTTTTGTATTTTGTGACTTCTCTTCAACTTCGACAAAGTTTGGCATAGGGACCTTATATGTAAAATGAAAGCTTATGGTATTGACGGAAACTTATTGAATTGGTTTCAGGATTATCTACACGACAGAAAACAGAGAGTAGTAATGCATAACAGAAAGAATTAAAAAAACGATAGGCCATTATGTAAAATTGAAACGTTTCATTTGTACGGCCCAAGGAAATTGAATATCATCTAACGCAATTGAGATGTTCCCCTTCATTCTTAAACAATGATCTATTTAGAGCTAATATTATAAATTTATAAGTGATCCTTCTTGTCATTGTGGGTCAGATATTGATCATGTCTACCATTACTTCTTTGTTTGTCCAAAATACACATTATGTAGAAAAACCTTATTCAATAATCTCAACTGGCTATCCGAAAACATTGTTTTAAATACAAAACTATTAATTTGCGGACACATGGAACTTTCGAATGAACAAAATATTCAAATTTTCAAACATGTTCAAAATTTCATAAAATGGTCAAACAGATTTTTTATGCCTTGATAGAGGTTATTGTTACTGGCACGGAACATCATTGTCATCATCAGTACACACGTCACCGTCACAGAATCATATGACTTTTCAAACTTTCTTTTTCTCTTTTTTACGTATGAAAGCTAGTATCATTCTATAAACTGTTTTCCTTATATGCATGTCCATTATATCATACTATTATTGTAATTTTATATTGTATTATGGAGAAGACTTCATAAGTATGATTTACTATTCAGCAAGTAAAATATGTTTTAACTAACTCAGTCTATACTTATACATTATCTACTACTAGTACTCCCAGGTCCGTATCAATTGGATTTATCTGCATTATTTAAGTTAAAACTATGTTATTCATCTCCATGTCTTATGCAATATAAAGACTTTCATACATTCACTAGCCAAAATATTTGTTTCTCATTCAAGTCACCTTTGCATATAATTTTTCACCACGATAACCTTGCATCAATGGTCTGTCATTTTAAAAGCATCACTTGATATCTCTTCACAATTATTATTTTTTATTAAGAAATAAAATGATTTTTAATAAATAAATAGAATAGGTAAGTACTAATAACTTATTGCAATACACCCTTCATACCTGCCTAATTTTTATTAGAAAACTCAGAAGGAAATTTATGTACCCACTACAGGTTATGTATTAGTTATGGGGACTGACAGGCTTTTTTTTTATTATTAATTTTTTACTTTAGAAGCATTTCTTCTTAATTCTCTATTTATTTTGCTTATCTAATATTATTATACTCCATTCTTTACTAAGTAAATTCACAAACACATTATTTTGTATCCGCCCCTTTTTTAAGCTGCACTGTCAGTCCTCTTTTCTCTATTCTGTAAACCCCCATATCCGACAGTAAGGTATTGACTATTGTTTATTCAAACAGGTTAAACATATATGCATTACGTAACTTATATCTGTAACTATTGCTCTAGTATATTTTCCCAACCTCACCTGTGCACCCAGCAGGTGATCATGGATGTATCTATTGTGATTATTACCCAAGGACAGATATTACATATCTAAACTTCGATGCTCGAATTTGAAGTTACCTATTGAGACGGGTAGATGGGCGGGGATCGCGAGGGAAAATAGAATATGTACATTATGTAATGAGGGAATAGGGGATGAGTTTCATATATTGTTTACCTGTAAAAATGCTGATGTTTCTGCTCTTAGATCAAAGTTTATACCAAATTACTATGTAATGAATCCAAGCAAGAACAAATTCACTGGCTTGTTGTCTATATGTAACGTACAAGTTCAAAGGAAATTATCAATTTTCGTGAAGAAAATCATAAAATACTTAATCTAATTATACCAATTGTCTTTTAAAATATACTATGTATTTGTGTTTCGTTTGTCCTGTCTCGCTATGTATTATCTTGATATGTTTGTATATATTGTCCTCTTGTACACTATTAAGTATGTGTCTGAGGTAATGAATAAAATCTTGTAATCTTGTAATCTTGGATGTACACAGATTCGATGCATGTTACGCAATAGTGCGTATTGCCGATGTCATATATAAATATCACCACCCGGGGGCATGACACCTGTAGCTTTCAACTTCAAAGATAACCCAGCACTGCAGAGAAAGTGTGCCGCATACCTGTAACTTCTGATCGATGTTGATGACTTTTAATTTATTATGTCCAATTTCTGTGTACACACCTGCACACGTGAACAGGTAGTGAGGTACACGCAGGAGGTACACAATACCAAATTTTAAACATTGAGATATATTTGGCTGTAAAATTATACACAAATATGACTAAACTATTAAAAAAATTATTAAGAAGGGACGCAAAAAATATTTGCAAAGAAAAAGATTTTTTCTGCCTCAGCCATTCTCCGCTTCTCACAAGCTCCCCGCCTAGGTGGGGGCTCAGCTGTTGTTGGTTGTGTCAATGGAATGTCAGGTACCGCATTTGGACGAAGTTTTGGCTTCATGGTAGGACATCCCTCGAGATTCTTCATAACTTCTGGGTCACGATCGTAACATGCATTTGTAAAGTGGGCGAAACAAAGTCTATGACTAGTGCTTGGTAGGAAGTCCTATCTCTTCCTGGGACTAGTCTCCGGGTTACTCAGAAAACGGATTTTTTTTTTATCAAATTGTCCTTATGCCTATTCAATTTGTTGCATCTACTGGCAGAACACAGAACCATTTTTAATCACTGTCATGGGTTTTGTTGGAAGATATTCGAATATGAAATTGCGCTTATTATGCCTTTACACCCGTCAGTCAAATATGATTGATGTAACCACTGACGTCACAGCCTCGTTCTGAGTGACTTCCGGGATTGAAATATGCATAATTAGTATGTCGACAGATCGATACATTTAAATTTATTTTTTATCCATTTAAACGATAATTATATTGTTATCGATGTTTTTTTGGGGTAATTATGTATAAATAAATATTTATTTAAAAAAAAAAAATAAAAAAAAAAAATCATGTCACATCTCCTTTAAAGAGCATTGAGGATCAAAAATTCCTAAAAGTTGTGCCAAATATGGCTAAGGTAATCTACTCCTGGGGTAAGAAAATCCTTAGTTTTTCGAAAAATTCAAAGTTTTGTACACAGAAAATTTATAAAAATGACCATATAATTGATATTCATGTCAACACCGAAGTGCTAATTACTGGGCTGGTGATACCCTCGGGGACGAAACGTCCACCAGCAGCACTTGGCATCGACCCAGTGGTGTAAATAGTTATCAAAAGTACCAGGATTATAATTTTATACGCCAGACGCGCGTTTCGTCTACATAAGACTCATCAGTGACGCATAAACATTATGATAATTTATTGCCCAATAGCCAACACTTCTGTGTTGAAATGAATTATCATTGATATGGTCATAATTCATAATTTAAAATTAACTGCTTACAAAACTTTTTTAAATATTAAGGTTTATCTACCTCCGGAATATTCGGCAAAAACTTTTATAAATTTTTGGTCCGCAATGCTCACCAACTTCGTTCTATATTTGGCCTTTTTAATTTGTTTTTATTCGAGCGTCAATGAGAAGTCTTTTGTAGACGAAACGCGCGTCTGGTGCAAATACAAAATTTCAATCCTGGTATCTTTAATGAGTTTATATTTATACTAAGAACACTATTTATATTTACTCATCACAAATAAGTCATTCAATTCCATTGCTCAAGACTAATTTGCTGTATTCGAAGTATTTAATGACCAGTATAAAACATGTTTATACAATGTATTCTTTTCCATTGTTAGAATAACAGGGGTGCCATTCGGTATATCGAAAAACATTACCATGAAAGAATACCTTAAGGTGGTCAAGTATTGCGATTTGGTCGTAAAAGCTTTAGTATAGGATAGTGAAGATATCAATTAGTGAACAATGTAATGTTCCCATCATTGTGTTATTTTGTCATGGTAAATGTTTGTTTACATATCTGTTTGTTTTTATATTGATCAAGACAGTAACACTACGTTGACTGATGTACCCCTATTTTTGACATTTTTACCTATTATTGTTTTGTTCACACATCATTGTCACTATAATTGAATTTTATACGACTGTCATACAAGAGAGAGGTTTAGCTAGCTATAAAACCAGACCTAATTTAGGCCACCACTTTCTACATAAGAAAATGTCTGTACCAAAAATATGACAGTTGTCAATTCGTTTGATTTCTTTGAGATTTTGATTTTACAATTTGATTGGGGACTTTCTGTTTTGAATTTTCTTCGGAGTACAGTAATTTTGATATTTTACTTTTTTCTTTTAAATAAGTAAAACAAAACCTTTCATTTTATTTAAAACTAATGTAGCTGTCAGTCTTATATTTCGGAAGGTTTTGTCAAAATCGTCGATCATTTTCATATTTTTTGGCAATTACCACATCTCCTTTATAACTGTTAGTTAATCACTTTTATTTACGGACTGTGCCCTTGTATCTTTGACGAAGTAACATAACATGGTGCAAAATTTGAATATATTTTACTCATACGATTTTTAATGTTACTAGTATCAGGTAATTTACATAAAGGTTAGATTAGGAAGAGAGTCAGTTCTTTATGTTGGTGTTCATTTATTTATTTATGAATGTGCATTCAATTTGATATTTCTGTTGATAGTTATCAAAGGTACCAGGTTTATAATTTAATACGCCAGACGTTTCGTCTACATAAGACTCATCAGCTCAATTGTTCTTGTACTTTTCTTCTTTCACTGTTTTAATTTTTATTTTGCATTATCCAGGGGGAAGAGAAGCGGATAAGATGGGACTATTCTTTGTCATTTTCAAGTTTTTGGTGATTGAAATGCAAAACAACAAAAATACCTAACTCCAAGGAAATTCAAAACGAAAAGTCCCATTACAATTGGTGTAATCAAAATATCAAACACATCAATTGAATCGAAAACAATTGTGATAAGTCTGATTTGGTACCAGCAATTCCTAATGTAGAAAATGGAGTAACAGATCTCATTCAGAAATACTAGTGAGTTATTTGATAACTTTGATTATGGACCGTGCGTGACCTTATAATAGAGTAATATAACATGGCGACGAGTTTATTACACCAGATGCTTATTTCGAATAATAATATAATGAAAATAGAAAGTATATATTAGTTAGAGGAAATCTACTCTTGACAATAAGGACATAATGATAGACAAATAGGGAATACTTGTATCAATGAATATTGATGAAATATTTCCTTGAATGAGCCATAGTGTACATAGACAATAACAATGAGTAGAAGAGAGCATGGTTTCTATTTCAAATTTTGGATTTTAATTAACGTTGGATTTTCGTACCAAGTCGAAGAAGGCAGACGATGCAACACACCCAATGGGTATGTTAGTTCTGATTCTTATATTTTTTCTTAAATCATTGAATTTCAAATTCAAACTTCAAGCATTCATAGAGCTTCATTAGTGATGCCTTTCTATATTATAAACATTATTTTTTTTTTTAAATTAGTTTTATATTTTGTTTATTTATTCAAGTTTTTGTTTGTTCTTTTTATTGTTAAATTCTTTTTATAAAAATTAGTTAAAGCCAATTAAAATTAAAATTATCCTCCTGTTAATAGTTTTAAAGGACTAACGGCTTTTAGCTCCATGCACGAATTTTTTTTTGTCCAATTGCAACTTATTAGAAAGGATACAACAAACGTTGTTTTTGTCATTATGACGAATTTGTGTATGTGTGTCAACTCATTAGTAGTACGCTTTTGTGAACTAGATCCACCATTTTCTGCGTAAGAAAATGCCTGTACCAAGTCATGAATATGACAGATGTTATACATTCGCCTGATGTATTTGAGCTTTTGATCTTATCATTTGAAAAAAGACTTTCCGTTTTGAATTTTCCTTAGAATTCGTTTTTTGTTTTGTTTGTTATTTTACTTTCTACATCTGTAGACAGCATAAAAGATGGCTGATCTGTAACGTTACAACTAGTCCTATATTCCTGATTGTATCATTTCGACTTTGTATAGAGGGGAATGCATAGAAGAAGACCCTCTCAAATCACCAGTCCAGGTCTTGCTAATTTTTGTGTTCATACTTAAGTATTATTTTGTATTTTAGAATTAATTCTTATTCTCTTTGAAAGCGGTTGTTTTTATGCCCCACCTACGATAGTAGAGGGGCATTATGTTTTCTGGTCTGTGCGTCCGTTCGTCCGTCCGTTCGTTCGTCCGTTCGTCCGTCTGTCCCGCTTCAGGTTAAAGTTTTTGGTCGAGGTAGTTTTTGATGAAGTGTAAGTCCAATCGACTTCAAACTTAGTACACATGTTCCTTATGATATGATCTTTCTAATTTAAATGCCAAATTAGAGTTTTGACCCCAATTTTACGGTTCACTGATAGAAAATGATAGTGCAAATTTCAGGTTAAAGTTTTTGGCTTCAGGTTAAAGTTTTTGGTCAAGGTAGTTTTTGATGAAGTTGAAGTCCAATCAACTTGAAACTTAGTATACATGTGCCCTATGATATGATCTTTCTAATTTAAATGCCAAATTAGAGTTTTGACCCCAATTTTACGGTTCACTGAACATAGAAAATGATAGTGCAAATTTCAGGTTAAAGTTTTTGGCTTCAGGTTAAAGTTTTTGGTCAAGGTAGTTTTTGATGAAGTTGAAGTCCAATCAACTTGAAACTTAGTATACATGTGCCCTATGATATGATCTTTCTAATTTAAATGCCAAATTAGAGTTTTGACCCCAATTTTACGGTTCACTGAACATAGAAAATGATAGTGCAAATTTCAGGTTAAAGTTTTTGGTCAAGGTAGTTTTTGATGAAGTTGAAGTCCAATCAACTTGAAACTTAGTATACATGTGCCCTATGATATGATCTTTCTAATTTAAATGCCAAATTAGAGTTTTGACCCCAATTTTACGGTTCACTGAACATAGAAAATGATAGTGCAAATTTCAGGTTAAAGTTTTTGGTCAAGGTAGTTTTTGATGAAGTTGAAGTCCAATCAACTTGAAACTTAGTATACATGTGCCCTATGATATGATCTTTCTAATTTAAATGGCAAATTAGAGTTTTGACCCCAATTTTACGGTTCACTGAACATAGAAAATGATAGTGCAAATTTCAGGTTAAAGTTTTTGGTCAAGGTAGTTTTTGATGAAGTTGAAGTCCAATCAACTTGAAACTTAGTATACATGTGCCCTATGATATGATCTTTCTAATTTAAATGCCAAATTAGAGTTTTGACCCCAATTTTACGGTTCACTGAACATAGAAAATGATAGTGCAAATTTCAGGTTAAAGTTTTTGGTCAAGGTAGTTTTTGATAAAGTAGAAGTCCAATCAACTTGAAACTTAGTATACATGTTCCCTTTGATAAGATCATTCTAATTTTAATGCCAAATTAGAGAATTTATTCCAATTTCACAGTCCTTTAAACATAGAAAATGATAGTGTGAGTGGGGCATCCGTGTACTGTGGACACATTCTTGTTAATCTATAAAAAAAATAACTGAATTGTTTCTACATAAAAATCTGCAGTGAAGATTTGGGTACAAATAACATATTTTTTGCGTTCATTAACATTTTTCAAGAATAACACTCAATAAATTTTATTCGTCAGAAGAGCAACGCTTTTTTAAAATCTACCTATGCCAGGAACACTCAAATGTGTTACTCATCACAATGAAGCTATTTATAAACTAGCATTAAAACCTTTCAAAGTGGTGAAAGTAAAATTATTCCTTCAGATATTTTCGAACGCCATCACGGATTCATTGGCCGTTATAAAATATATGTTGCACAAATAACGAAGGATATGTTCCAATCGTCATAACCACAATCCCGCCTTACTTTTCTCCGAATATAGTTTTCAGAATTAGGCTTATCACTGAGTTTTTACTTACATCAGTACCACGACAGGTACCAAATGAAGAGCAGAATCTGGTCATCCCCTTGAGAACAGACGAGAATACAGCCGTGTTGCTCAGTCTTAAGTTTGTTTCTATGTTGTTGTTTTTGTATATTGTTGTTATTTCTCTGAGGTTTTTTTTTTCAAGGCGTTTATTTTTGTCATTTGGTTTGCATGTCAGTTTTTTCTTTAATTTCCCATCGATAAATTTAGATTATCAAAAGATATCTTTCCGATTCTCTATTACAAAAATCGTTCAGATTGTTTTGACTTTTTTTTTTCATTTCAGGTCCCTTCTTGGTTAATACTTTCTCAAGTGTTGACATTTCCCAAGTGTTCAAAATATCGGTTTGAAAATGGAAGACTATCCTAATTAATATGAGTGGGTTTTAATCTTATCAGTTTGATTCTTGATATTCTATCTATCTCTTGTGTTCAAAATATATATTTTTCTATATTTATTTTAAATTTTCTTACTTTTGATTTATGCTCGTATCACTGATTCGAGGGTTACAGCCCTCGTTACTAGAAACATGCCTGGTAAACCATCTAATCTCAACCAAATGGTTGAGACGGAAAAAAGTATTCTGGCACTTCCTGTTGAGCTTTTCTGGTTCAAAATATTGAAAATAACACAGGGTAGGTCGAATTTTCGTCGATTTACTGAAAATCAATGACTTTTTTTGTAAAATCGGAGAATGTCATGCCATAGATAAATCATAATTGTAACTAATATGTCTCTTCTTGGTTTAAAATATTTTAAATTGAAGTCACAATCACTTTTCTCCTACGGATAATAATGTTTACATTCTTTAAATCCGATAGAACTGCTATGATATTAATGACTAGCAAGAAAATATGTCAATTATTTGTGTTTTTTTAGGCTTTACGATAACCACGTCTGTAAATTGCCCAAATATTTTTTTGTCAAGCCTACTCTGCGCAGAAAAATAAAAAAAATATAAATGGTTAAGATATAAAGGTATTGGTTGAGTCTTTCTGTCACAATGTTGAGACTTTCTGGTTGCGCTGTACTATTCGAGTTAACCTTTTTTTACGGTTAACCTGATTCATGTTTTCTGTCTGTTGTAAATCTAAATATAGTACTGCAACCAGAGTTCATTTTTTAAAACTTTAATGGTCCGGAAGAACACACACCTAAATTATATATCGATGGAAAGAGGAAAACGTGTATAATAAGAAAAGTTGGGTCGTAAAAATCCAGAGTGGTCACAATTTTGTGAAATTGAGGTCAAAGGTCAGACCTAAAAAAATCCGTCATGGTCCTTATATAACTTTTAAAAGTGACACACAATAGCTCAAGTATTCATAAAATAGGGACATGAATCAATCTCTTAGTCATCATATGCGGATTCAGTACGCGTATTAGCATTACAAGACACTTCCTTTTTTATAAGAACAAGTTCGGCGTAGGACAGAGTTTGTTCAAAGCAAACACAGTTTTTGAGTACAAATGCTATCTGGAGCGTAAATACCGTCATGATTCGGTCAAACTCGTCAGATATAGTCTTACCTTTGCATAGGAAACACAAAAGAAATGTGAGTACAAAGTTTCGATCAATGTTAGTGACCCATATTCCCATATGCATATGCATGATGTATCTCCACTGCCAATCCAAAATGTAATGGGGCGAATGTTGCTACAGAAACGATTGATTTTGAAATAGCCATCCATTTACGAATTTTTGTTATCTTTAGGGACAATATACGGTTCAGAAGCGCCTTTGTGTTATTTTTATCAATTAACTAACAAATGAACTTTTGAGCCTAGGCTCCGTGTCGAAGACCGGACCGTGACCTATAATGGTTTACTTTTATAAATTGTGACTTGGATGGTGTGTTGTATCATTGGCACTCATACCACATCTTCCGATATCTATTAACAAGCTATGCATTTCCATAGAAATACCAAAACGAGGACATAGCTCATAAGAGCACTGGTGGCAGGGTGAAGTAATTGTTCTTCTTTTAATGTATCCTTAATATTTTCAGACACACCTTGGTGTAATTCTGAAAGTCTTAACATAGACTTCAATTTTCCTGCAGCAGATATGGCATCCCCTAAATTGAGTTCAGAGCTTAACTCTTTATTTCATATCCCTTGGCCTCACTGTGTCTGAATTGTAAGGTGTCACAATATCTAGTTACATGTAGTTCTGGAGTTTGGCAGTTTGGTAAGCATCAGAGACAATCTTGGGTAAAATTGATCGGTATATATAGAGGATGTGCTACATGAGAAAGACTCTTTTTTATGGAAGAACAAATCACATCACTAACAATCGTTATTAATGAACTGACAGCAAGTTCAAATTCTAATTTTTCAGTAACTGTTTTACTTAATTGCACAGGTGTTGACTTCAATAAGTACTTTGTTATGCATGGATAAATGATTACTCAAATTAATAAGCACAACTTAAAAGACTGTCAACACGTTTAGAGGACTCAGTTTTGCGTAGTTTTCTGGGGTTTTTTTTTTAAAGGTTTGTCTTTTACATAAAAACCCTGTTTTCATATCCAAACTACAAGGAAGAAACTGAGCGCGAGATCGTATAAAAGTGTCAGGTTGTGGGGATACATGTCGATCAGTTTGATCACATGTATGGATTTCTGTTGTTTCTAATTTAAAGTTCTCCAAGGGTGACTGGGGAAACGAAATGTGGTCACTTGGTCTTCTCCCGACCGGCAGTAAAACGAAGTGGGGCGTCCGTTTGGCTGTGCGGGATGTATCAAGTTCGCAGTCACGTCCGGTAATAATGGGGACGTTAATTAAGGGCATACGATACAGTTACAGGGGAGGTAATGACGTTGCTAACGTAATATGTTATTTTCGCGACGTCAAACTGTGACATATCGGGAAAAGATGCATTTTTCGGCTGATTGCCTCGTGTAAAAGGAGTTTCACGTTCTTTGCATGTTAAAACCCTTGCATCAACTCTTTGAGGAGTCCGAAGGTGGCCTGTTGCAATGGAAAATTTCTGTCCCAATCCAATATACCATCATTTTCCAGTGGCAGTCTAAATTTTCCCGATCATCATCCCGAATGGCCTCTATTATGACAAAACCTACCTATTGTTTTTATTGTTAACTTGTTCTCGTCCTGAACATGCATGAAATATTTGTCACTGGACGTTAAGCAACCAACAATCAATCAATCAATCTAATTTTAAAACGCACCAATTTTGCCTTCTGGTGCAAGTCTCATAACATCACTGATGATTCGCCCACGGAAAGCAGAATAATTAAGAGAAGTTGGTTTTAGCATCACCTTGTCACACACCAAATCTCTGCGAATCTTCAATAGTACTTTTCCCCCGACCACTTGCATGCATATTAATTGCTCTGAGGTTAAACATTGACATACAATGTATTTTCACACAATGTCAACTATAGTCATTATCCGGAAAAACCTCTTATCCGAAGGATTTGGTTAACTTTTATATAAAGTCAAAATTTTATTAACAAAAATATAACTTATTTACAGAAAATACACGAAAGAACTACTATATATATTCAAATCAATCAAAAATAAATTAACTTCTCCTACAAAATCTACATAATCACATCGAAACTATCAAATTGATGGTGAAGGAAAAAATAAATGGTGGAGCTGATTGACGGATAGGAAATTTCCGTAATAAAAAAAGGTACAAATGTTTTTTTTATTTTTGAGTTTTTGACAAAATTGTTTGGAATTTGCCCAACAAAATTTGCATGCAGTATCGCAATAATATGTTTTGTCCTCTCAAATGTCAAATACTATTTTTGAATCATATGTTTTCTCGTTTTCAAAGAAAAACGCGTTAAATTTCTTCCTAAAAAAACAGCTAACTTTAAGTTTGAAAGTGTTACTTGGAGATGGTATTATATTTATGTCTTCATCATTCCGATGATCCTTGATGATATGTGCATAGAAAATATTTACGAAAATAGCGGGAAATTTAACCAAAAAATATATTTTTGGATTTTAAGGTAACTACCCAAAACCGTAAATTGTGGGGTACCCCATTAAAGGGATAAAATACAAAAATGTGACCATAGAAACTTTTTACGACCCGACGGAAATTAAAATATAGATATTATTCTATCATTTAAAACAATTTGCAGCCGTGTGTTATTCCGGACCATTAAACTCGTTAACTAAGCGTCTTTTTCGATGTCAGTTGCAGTACTAATACACTCAGATACAATTTTAAGCATTGCCGATAGAAAAATGCATGCCTTACAAATATAAATAAGATTATTTTACAATGGTTATTTATTAATATGATTTGGATGAATTCGATTCCTAACAGACATCAAAATTTATTTAATGCCGAAAATGCGTTCATTTATAAAGAAATAAAATAGTTAAAAACTAAACAATCGAACAGGACCCCTTTTCTAGGTTTATTTTATCGTACACATTATTTCATGTAAAAGGTGGTGATAACTTAAATATGAGTAAAAGATGTCATTTTTGTCATTATAATACTTATCGCAAAAAAAATATGATTCGATTTTAAAATTGCTTTGTAAGTACTATAAGGGAGCTACCATTTGATTTTAGGAGGGGGGGGCTAGGATGAAATTTGAAATATATAGGCAGGACAGGAGTTTTGAGTTAAAAAAAAAAGGCAGGATGAGACACTTTGCAAATAAAAAAAAAGGCAGGATGACAATTTAGGTAAAAAAAGTCAGGATAAACTAATAAAAAAAGGCAGGACCGTATAGAGTGAAAAATAAAAAGGCAGGACAGAGATTACAACTAAAAAAAATGCAGGACAAAATTTGTTATCCTAGCCCCCCCCCCCCTAAAAATCAAATGGTAGCTCCCTAAGTGACGTCCAACTTAGTGTAATCACAGGTGTTGTATTGAAATAATTATAACTTAGATGTTTGTTCACCACAACTGCATTCAGGGCAAATCCTTAATATTTGGTAATATTCAGTAACATTTATATTATAACCCGGGCCCCGTCACACTAGGCCGTGATCGCACTACGATCTCTAAAAATATAATGCTATTGGCGATCGTAGTGCAGTATGGTCGTGTTACGGTCTTGGTATTCGTGTTGAGAGTAGCCAACTTTTATTAATTTAAACATGTTCAAAACAATCGTGATGCGTTCGTGGCGAAATCAGGTCGCAGTTCTGTTCTAGTCGTAGATTTTTTTAGTCTCGATTACCCAGACGCATATTTGAAAAATAAAGCGGCTGAATGATCGAGACTAAGATTTTTTTAGCCTTGGAACTGTCAGGATCAGTTCCAGGTTGAACTGTGTAAATCGATTCTAGGTATAGAAGTTACTAATGACCAAATCAGTTCTTTGTTAGAACTGTTCTAGCTAGAACTGTCTTAAAAGTGTCAGGAGATAGTTCCACATTTGTCCGCTAGAACAGTTCTCCTTCAGATTATGACAGTTAGGGGTAATCTCCATTGTATGTACATCTCCTTTGCAATTTTTTAAATGAGAATAACTTTTGATGAAATGAATGAATTTAATGATTATCCATTTCTGAATATTAATTCAGTTTTCTTTTGAAATATTTTAAAACTGGATTTGACGTAGGTAAATTGTGGGAGATAGTTAGTTTGAACTCTGGCCTGGTCAACTTAAATTCTAAAAAACGTTTGTGTGTGTCTATGCTAAGCATGCGATATCTGCTAAAAACTGTGGTCACACCTTACCAGATAGCTCGAAATAACGCCGAAAGGATAAACAAAAGTTTTACATTTACAAAATTTTTGCATCCGTTAGGAGTCCGCGATGTAATGACCAAATAAAACGGACGTGTAATATGCCGAAAAATGGGGTGGAATAGGAATAAGAAAAAAAATAATGTCAGAATAAAAAGTCAATAATTTTGCCTGATCATGATTAAGAAGTTGAGTCAAAAATAGTAATGATACCAAAGAAGGTGTCTTCCTCGAATGCCAACATTTTATATGTTACCTATTCCTTGAATGCCAACAAAAATATTTCAATAGATGTTTATTTAAGAACAATAGGTGTTTTTATAACTATTTAAATGATTTTATAAGTATTAAACTGTAAACCTTAATTAGAGAACTTGAAAAAATTGCAACATTTAATCACTTTTTGATAAGAAAATATAGAAGATTTTGGGGTTAAAAGTATCATGAATTCTATAGAATTAAAGAAAATAAAAATATTTTTATTACTTTTTATTAAAAATAAAAATTTTGGGAATGGAAATATTTCTTAACATTAGACATGGTTGTCGTTTGTTTATGTGTTAAATATTGAATCATATTTGTTTTTCGTTATATTTTTTTTTTTTATAAATAAGGCCTTTAGTTTTCTCGTTTAAATTGTTTTGCATTGTCATATCGGGGCCTTTTATAGCTGACTATGCGGTATGGGCTTTGCTCATTGTTGAAGGCTGTACGGTGACCTATGGTTGTTAATGTCTGTGTCATGTCGGTCTCTTGTGAACAGTTGTCCCATTGGCAGACATACCACATCTTCCTTTTTACAGTTGAAAATTTCATTCACCAGAAGATCTCAACATTGTTCCAGAATATCTCAACCGATACCAGAAAATCTCAACATGACATACTTTATAACATATTTAGCATAATGAAATTATATTAGTAAAGAAAAAGAACAAACTATAATTTTATGTTTATAATGTTTTAGAAAAATACTAATTTACTAATATATATGCTAGTTTATCAATGATATCACTGTCATTTTGTCAATAGCAGACTGCGCTGGCCATATTTACCTGCTAGAGAAAAGTCATTACGATGTCATTTTAAATCCCATTCATTTGTGTTATACACGAGACAAACTGTAATTCAAATATCTCTGGCATGACATTCTCCGATTTTACAAAAAACGCATTGATTTTCTGTAAATTGACGAAAAGTCGACCTACCCTGTGTTTATTTTGAATATTTTGAACCAGAATAGCTCAACAGGAAGTGCCAGAATACTTTTTTCCGTCTCAACATTTGGTTGAGATTAGATGGTTTACCAGGCGTGAGAAAGGTTCATGCCATTGTATGGTTAACTATTTCTTAAATGTTTCACGGTTATAAATCGAAAATGTAAAGTAATAAAAATCCCGAACTCGAAGTTAAAACTATCATGTACATTTAGTCCAACAAACTATAATGTATAGACTTTTTCTGTAATGACTTTGAACCGATTTTTTTTAATCGTGCGGTATAGCGACTTTATGTTGTACATGATTTACACCTTATCTTAGTAGGTCAAATATAGAAGTCATAAATTATGTGTGTGCTGTACATTTCTGATACAATCGAAAAGATAACAAGTTTCTTACATTGTGATTTAAAAAAAAAATATTGTATTTTAAAGAAAGGTCTGCTGCGTCCATTACTATGAAGATGCTGAAAAGAAATGCATAGGTGAGAAAAATATAGAGGTATATCTTGATATTAATTAACCGTCAGTATTAGATTGCATTCGATATTTAAAAAATGGCATATGGACGTGATAGTGATCGGGAACAGATACCTCCAAACAAATTATTTTTGTTACATGTGTAACAAGACTATTTTGCCAAATTGTAAAGGGATATTCCTTTTACAAAAATAAGTAATTTGTGTGAGTTTTTCATTGTCTTCTAATTGTTCAAAACTCTCAAATATGAGACCTACGTGTCTTCTACTACCCAAAATGTTTCTTTCGTCGAAATGTTAGGGATATGGTAGAAACATCGACATAGATATAACCTCTACAATAAACAATAAACCTATAACATTCCAAATAATATGGTATGAAGAAGCTAAAATTTAATTTTTCCACCGTAGAATGATGCTTGTGTTCTGACATCACATTTAGAGTCGATTATCCAAAGATGTAATTTACATCGATCATAGACCTCAGGTTACTAGTTTGGTTATCATTCTTTTATTGCTTCAGTCCAAGCGTATTTAACGCTACATTTGATTCCATATCCCAACCTCCGTCCCTATATATATATATATATATATATATATATATATATATATATATATATATATATATATATATAAACGTCTAAAAAGTGTACATAACAACACCAATGATATAAAAAGGAACTATAAATGTAATTATTTATAAATATTTCGGATAACAGATATCCTTCGTCAGTCAGATTCTGATGTTAAATGAATCATCTTTAAGTCTTCTTAGATTAAACTTTTACTAAATCTTGAAATTTATACAATAAAAAAGGCAAACCGAACATCAGTTAAGACGCTTGCACCATTCTAAAAATTTGTTGAATATGACATAGGTTATATGACTAATTACATCAGAGAGTTCACATATATGCTTTAAATAAAAATAATAATGTGCGATGTGAACTAGCACAATTTTAAAGCTTTAACGGTGTCGATATTATGATGTTACAAGAAAGATTCGTCAATAAACAGCACTGAACGGTCTAAATTTCTAAATATTTCAGATTTGACAACTGTAGTGTAGTTACATTAGAGTCTGCGATGTTTAAAACAAACGGCCGTTAAAATATAATAACAAATTTTGACTAAAGTAAAATAGTTGGACGTGGCTTGGTACTTATACATCCCTCAAAAAATTAAGCAATTTAAATTGTTATATTCAACAGATTTATTTTAGAGATGAGTAAGGTAAAGAAATAGAAACGGAGACTGTAATAATAAGTAATATAACCCAGATGTAAAGCACTGCATGGTGTCGAACTACATCTTTTCATTTATCCCATTTGGTGCCAAAGTTGTTAATTTTCTAATCCAAAATCTTTCCCGAGTAAGTCTATCCTCCCTAGACCAAGCAGAGTTGTGGTCAATGATAGTAATGGTCAGTCGATTGAGATCTGCCTTAGCGTGGCCAGGGGATCTCAAATGTCGACTAAGAGGGAGGTCTGGCTTGCATTGGTAGTCGCTACGATGACCGTTCATTCGTTTGTGAAACGGCTGTTCTGACTAAGGCAGATCTCAATCGACTGACCATTACTATCATTGACCACAACTCTGCTTGGTCTAGGGAGGATAGACTTACTCGGGAAAGATTTTGGATTAGAAAATTAACAACTTTGGCACCAAATGGGATAAATGAAAAGATGTAGTTCGACACCATGCAGTGCTTCACATCTGGGTTATATTACTTATTATTACAGTCTCCGTTTCTATTTCTTTACCTTACTCATCTCTAAAATAAATCTGTTGAATATAACAATTTAAATTGCTTAATTTTTTGAGGGATGTATAAGTACCAAGCCACGTCCAACTATTTTACTTTAGTCAAAATTTGTTATTATATTTTAACGGCCGTTTGTTTTAAACATCGCAGACTCTAATGTAACTACACTACAGTTGTCAAATCTGAAATATTTAGAAATTTAGACCGTTCAGTGCTGTTTATTGACGCAATCTTTCTTGTAACATCATAATATCGACACCGTTAAAGCTTTAACATTGTGCTAGTTCACATCGCACATTATTATTTTTATTTAAAGCATATATGTGAACTCTCTGATGTAATTAGTCATATAACCTATGTCATATTCAACAAATTTTTAGAATGGTGCAAGCGTCTTAACTGATGTTCGGTTTGCCTTTTTTATTGTATAAATTTCAAGATTTAGTAAAAGTTTAATCTAAGAAGACTTAAAGATGATTCATTTAACATCAGAATCTGACTGACGAAGGATATCTGTTATCCGAAATATTTATAAATAATTACATTTATAGTTCCTTTTTATATCATTGGTGTTGTTATGTACACTTTTTAGGCGTTTATATAATTTATTTTATTGTGTATATGTATCGTTACTTGTAACGATCCAGCTCCCACGTGGGAAAAATCGTTGACTATTATTCAGACGTTTGATATATATATATATATATATATATATATATATATATGTAAAGTCTCTGAATGATTGTATAATAAAAACTATAACACAAATTCCCACGTATAATAAAAACTATAACACAAATTCCCATGTATAATAAAAACTATAACACAAATTCCCATGTATAATAAAAACTATAACACAAATTCCCATGTATAATAAAAACTATAACACAAATTCCCAATTCCCAATGGCAATTTGTGTTATAGTTTTTATTATATATATATATATATAAATAAAGTACAGGTTCCAGCCCCGGCGCCGGGGAGGTAGTAACGAATCAAATCTACTCTAACATCGTTAGGTTGATTTTCTAGGCACTTTATACATATTCTAAAGCCTGGTATTTCTTAATCATAAGAAATCCGATGGACAAGGTATAATTTGTAGTTGTCACTACACACAGACAGATATATATATATATATAGTTACTATACTATATATAAAAATGTTAATTTTCGCGAACCATTTAGGTCACGGAAATTCCAAAATATGGCATCAGTAAGGAGAGTTGTACAAACAATGTAAATACACAGAACCCCATCCAAACTTGCTTTAGCTAATAGTATTCATCTTTTTCTATTTTATATGTACTAACAATATTCCATTTTTCTATAATTTCGATTAAAAAATTCCAAAATCTGAGTTAAAATAGGTCGAATGCCCCAAATAAACGTTGTCTGATTGGTTGAAGTACTGTGGCGTCGATGATAAGCATAGAAAGCCTCGATGTAAAGCACACGCTTGATCACGCTTCACAGGAATAAGAAGAGTTTTACAAATAATGTGAATACACAGATCCTCCATCCTATTTATGTTTTGCTGAAAATGTTGCAGTGTTCATCATTTCTGTTTTGATTCTGCTAACAACATTCCATTTTTTCTATAATTCCGATTTAAAAATGAGTAAACCCGTAATAAAAATAGATGGCCTCAATGATTTAAAAGCAACGCAAAAAAATCCGTTAATACGACCCCGAGTTCATCCGGGGGTTATATAAACCGATTCACAAATAAAGATCTCCTTGCGCTCAAATGTAATTCTTAGTGAAGTATACGGGTAAATTCGTTTTAAAATTCAGGTTTTTTCCATTGTAATAGGTGGATTTTCAAGTTTATGAGAAAAATGCTTTGTTCACTAATTCAGCAATGCTTTAACTGTTGTGAATGTGAGCTTCCTTCGGCTATTATTAGAATCTAGATTTACATCATTCATTTTCAATGTAAGAGTTCTCCTTTCATTCAAAAGGTAGATTTCCATGTTTGCTGGTCACTTGACTAGAAACTGCATTCAGTGATATTGTTTGTTTCAATTTACACCTGAATTTCAGATTTTTCCTAATTACCAATCACTAAAATAAATGTCATTTAATACGTATTAAATACATGTAGCATTGTATGTAACTATCATATTCATGTTTTTATTTGACATTATGAAAGTACTATTGAGATCCAGGATTCTGACTTGAATAAACAGTGTTTGTAACACACATGGTTTTATCCTTTTCTTTCCCTTCCCTTAAAAGTATCTTTCAGTTTGAAACTACCTGACAATCATACTGAGTTCACACCTAATTTGAATTGGATTGACATTAACTAATTTGAATTAGTTTAATTCACATTTGAAACGGTTTACATTAACAATCACATAGTTAAAATGCGAATCGAGTGCAAGTGAATTGTTTGTCTATCTATGGTCAACATGTTGGGGTATGACTATACCACTTTTACCAATTTTAAGAAACATTGTTGAATTTTATTTATGGAAGCTTACTTTTCATTTATATAAATTTAAGATTAATATTTCTGAGGTTATGGATTGTCTCTACTTATAAAGGTGGAGGATTCCCAGTTATTTAATATATTTAATTAAACTGTATTCAGGCGCGTAGCTCCCTATACGCCAACACGCAGTTGCGTGCACATCAATTCAGCATGCCAAAAAAAAATGTCAAAATAAAAATTTATAGCATTCGGCATGCAAAAAAAAATGTAAAAATAAAAATTTAAAGGAAACACAAACATGTTGTTTATAATAAACAAATCATTTAAAAATTGTATGTTTTTCGAATATCATAAATTCAGTTGTGAAAATGAATAACCAGTCCCTTGCTTTAATGAAAATGAAAAATCTTGCTTCACTAGTGCAGAAAATGAATAATTTGACCTCTTAGATTAAAAAATAAATAACCGATCAAAAACAAATCCTCCTGCCCCCTCCCCCAGAATATCAAATGATCGACCCCTAAGTCTATATATAGGGGTTTTTTTCTGCGACAAGTGCCTCAAACCATGTATTAAGATTTTTGGATAAAGAACCACAATAGGTAAAAGTCCAATTTAATATTAAATGTTTTAAGTTCTTAGACTACATTCATTCTGTGTCAGAAACCTATTCTGTTTTGACTATTTGATCACAAACCAAATTCAGAGCTGTATCAGGCTTTAATGTTGTGTCCATACTTGCCCCAACTGTTCAGGGTTCGGCCTCTGCTGTAGTATCAAGCTGCGCCCTGTGGAGCATCTGGTTTATTTGAAGGGTAGATGTTCCCGACCTGTTTTATATTAGTGGAATTGTGAATCAGGCCATTACTCTTCTCAATTGTATTTATGCATACTTTTCATGTTGGGACAGTTTCCCTCATTTTTGAAGGCTGAATGGTTGCCTATAATTGCTTTATCATTTGAACATTGGTCTTATTGGCAATCTTATTACATACATTAATTTTTATACGTATCCATTCTTCAGAAAAGTTGTTCCAAATGTAACGAATCCCCTCCAGGCTTGCCTTCATCTTCCTTTATCTTCATTGGAACAATTTTTGGGATACGATTGCTTTCAAGCAATCTGTAGACTTATACCGGTGGCTCAGAGCATTGCCCTAACGTCAATCGTTTTATTCTAAACATTAAGGAACATCTCAGATTCTTATGATTGTCTTGCTTTTAAAGGTAAAAACAAACAAAGGGATTGAACTTTAACAACTTTCCTATAATGTTCTTTTCATAATCTTCATGTTTGGTAATTCCCTTGACTTATATGCGTGTTTTTAACAACACGGAAAATCAGAATTAAGCAGTATTTATATTGAGTGTTTTTATAAATTTAGAAACACGTTAGAGGGAATTCCCAGTTTTGATAAAATGCAAGAGTTCTCTGAATTCCGATAAATCTATTTCTGTCATATAAGAACTGAAGTGGAGTTTTTCTTATATTTTACCGTTATGAAACTGATATTTGAGATTGCACTTCCATAAAGAAATAGAGAACTATCTAGGTCGTTTAATAAACATTTAATATACGTTCTTGCTCCAGGTTTTTTTTGGAAATTATGAGCATGCATATAGTTTTCTTGACTTCAAGGGGTTTTCGATTGAATGGTTGCTCTGGATTCCCCACTCAATTAATTAATTTTTATACGACCGCAAAAATTTTAATTTTTTGGTCGTATATTGGTATCACGTTGGCTGCGTTGTCGTTGTCGTCGTCGTCCGAATACTTTTAGTTTTCGCACTCTAACTTTAGTAAAAGTAAATAGAAATCTATGAAATTTTAACACAAGGTTTATGACCACAAAAGGAAGGTTGGGATTGATTTTGGGAGTTTTGGTCCCAACATTTTAGGAATTAGGGGCCAAAAAGGGCCCAAATAAGCATTTTCTTGGTTTTCGCACTATGACGTTAGTTTAAGTTAATAGAAATCTATGAAATTGTGACACAAGGTTTATGACCACAAAAGGAAGGTTTGGATTGATTTTGGGAGTTGAGGTCTGAACAGTTTAGGAATTAGGGGCCAAAAAGGGGCCCAAGTAAGCATTATTCTTGGTTTTCGCACCATAACTTTAGTATAAGTAAATAGAAATCTATGAAATTTAAACACAAGGTTTATGACCACTAAAGGAAGGTTGGGTTTGATTTTGGGAGTTTTGGTCCCATAAGATTAGGAATAAGGGGCCTAAAGGGTCCAAAATTGAACTTTGTTTGATTTCATCAAAAATTGAATAATTGGGGTTCTTTGATATGCCGAATCTAACTGTGTATGTACATTCTTAATTTTTGGTCCCGTTTTCAAATTGGTCTACATTAATGTCCAAAGGGTCCAAAATTAAACTTAGTTTGATTTTAACAAAAAATGAATCCTTGGGGTTCTTTGATATGCTGAATCTAAAAATGTACTTAGATTTTTGATTATTGGCCCAGTTTTCAAGTTGGTCCAAATCGGGGTCCAAAATTAAACTTTGTTTGATTCATCAAAAATTGAATAATTGGGGTTCTTTGATATGCCAAATCTAACTGTGTATGTAGATTCTTAATTTTTAGTCCCGTTTTCAAATTGGTCTACATTATAGTCCAAAGAGTCCAAAATTGAACTAAGTTTGATTTTAACAAAAAATGAATTCTTGGGCTTTTTTGATATGCTGAATCGTAACATGTACTTAGATTTTTGTTTATGGGCCCAGTTTTCAAGTTGGTTCAAATCAGGATCCAAAATTATTATATGAAGTATTGTGCAATAGCAAGAAATTTTCAATTGCACAGTATTCAGCAATAGCAAGAAATCTTCAATTGCACAGTATTGTGCAATAGCAAGAAATTTTCAATTGCTCAGTATTGCGCAATAGCAAGAAATCTTTAATTGCACAGTATTGTGCAATAGCAAATATTTTCAATTGCACAGTATTGCGCAATAGCCAGAAATATCTAATTGCACAATATTGTGCAATAGCAAGAAATTTTCAATTGATTGGAGTTATCTTTCTTTGTCCAGAATAGTAGTTGAGTCAACTTAAATCATTGTTTTATACAATATACAATGTATATTCACTTTTACTACCAACTGATAAATTAAAACAATCTTTACCATTCAGTGATAACAAGCACCTTTTGTTACATTTTAATATTTTATGATGTATTTAAATGAGTAGTTATTGTTGCAAATTCCATTAGAAATTTGAATTGAGATCAGTTTTGGAAAAAGGGAAAGGGGGATGTGAAAAAAAAATGGGGGGGGGGGTGAATTTTTCTCATTTCAGATTTCATAAATAAAAAGAAAATTTCTTCAAACATTTTTTTGAGAGGATTAATATTCAACAGCATAGTGAATTGCTCAAAGGCAAAAAAAATATTATAAGTTCATTAGACCACATTCATTCTGTGTCTGAGACCTATGCTGTGTCAACTATTTAATCACAATCCAAATTTAGAGCTGTATCCAACTTGAATGTTGTGTCCATACTTGCCCCAACCGTTCAGGGTTCAACCTCTGCGGTCGTATAAAGCTGCGCCCTGCGGAGCATCGGTTCTATTTTATTACATTTTAATATTTTATGATGTATTTAAATGAGTAGTTATTGTTGCAAACTCCATTAGAAATTTGAATTGAGATCAGTTTTGGAAAAAGGGAAAGGGAAATGTGAAAAAAAGGGGGGGTAAATTTTTCTCATTTCAGATTTCATAAATAAAAAGAAAATTTCTTCAAACAAATTTTTTGGAGAAGATTAATATTCAACAGCATAGTGAATTGCTCAAAGGCAAAAAAAATATTATAAGTTCATTAGACCACATTCATTCTGTGTCTGAAACCTATGCTGTGTCAACTATTTATTAACTCATGGGATCTTTTCTATGTATGTCTGCTATTGAAGGTTATTATTGTTGCATAATTTTTAATCATATGCATCATTTAAATTAAAATAAATATAGTCCACATCGTAGAACACCCCTTCAGGCGAAATGGAGTCTTCCATATTATTGTTTCGAGTTGTCTCCCTTCCGGAAGTAACTTCCGTGAATTCTGAATCAAAACAATACCCTGAGTATTAGCTCGTTCTGTCAATAAAGTGTATTATATTAAAAACGATCGCAATTTAAACCGAGAAATTTGTACTGAAAGGAGTCATGATCACTGACCGAAACGAAATTAAATATTTAAAGAGTTAGGAAAGGGGTTCCTCCTAGAATTAACGTAGGAAAATAGGTGATAAGATACGAAGTGAAATACCTTCTCTCACTCTGAGTCTCAGTGACTGCTGTGGAAAGTTAACTTGGAATTGATAGTACAAAAATAAAACACAATATGCCTAATTGCATTGTTCATACACTTTTATCCGGGATTGGCTATTTTGTAACTATTTTACATGTGCAGTTGAATAAGTTTTGAAAATAATATTATCCAGCTACAGGTATACATGTGTCAATGAAACAACGGCCATCGTATCCCTCAGAGCAATCTGCTCTTTGATTTTTTTGGCGGGAGGGTTCCAAACCTGTTGTTTATAAGTTGCAAATCAGGCCATTACTTTTCTTAATTTAATTGTTGTTTACTTAACATGTCTAGACTGTTTTTTTTCTCACTTTTTATGGCTGTATGGTTGCCTATAATTACTTTGTTATTTTAACCTCTGGAAAGCTGTCTCATTGGAAATTATACCAGATATATACAGATTTTTATATGGATTGTAGACCTGAAAAAGATTTTCAAAGTTGAATATGCTGCAAACTTCAAACAACCTACTACTTATTTACCATCCATGTTTATCATGAAACTTTTGATCAGAACTATATATAAGTGATTTCACCATTTCTTCATATGTGTACCACTATCAATCAACAGAACAAATGCAAATAATTTTTTTAATATTTGCATATGGTTTCCTTTAATTTCTCACATCTATTTTATTTGAATTTAGGGAAATAAGTATTATGTACCGGTATATAAACAAATCTCATGTCGATATATAACATGTACAACTATCAAACATCAACCCACACCAAACTGGCTGTAGTTGAAAAACATCAAAAGGGAAAATACAGTGAAATTTGGAGAATTTATATTATCACATGTACATGCATTTGAAATATTTAAAAAAAAAAATCAATTTTTTTAGTTGTAGGTTCCACCTACCTACCATATTAGAAAACTGGGATTTAAACACTAGTCTATTAGAGGGATATTTCCAGTGGCGAATCCAGAAACTTTCATAAGTGGGGGCCCACTGACTGCATAAGAGAGGGCCCACTCCGGTCATGCTCCAGTGGTTCTCTAAATAATCAACCATATTTTTCCAGACAAGGGTGGGGGGGGGGGGGTGGGGCTCTTAATTCGCCTTTGATTTCATTGGTTGTAATTTTTATTTTATCATGTATCAGATTTGAACAGGACTTTGGGAATGAAGGTAAAGACCGAATGTCAGTTTTAGTCTTATATATGTACTTTAATTTTAGTCTTACATGTATTTATGTGTACATATATCACTGATTCAGTGGCGATGGTGAATAGCTATATATAGACACTGACAAGTCTTATAGTTTTGAATGTTTCTTCATCAGTTGACTAAAATTAGGTGGAGGTATGTTTTTATTTCCAACAGAGGGGCACTCATGCTCAACCTATATCAGTTTGTGCATGATATATATAAACCACTTATATATAAACCTCGTTAAGGGTGTCTGAGAATCCAAAAACTATGTATGCATGGGTTCGAATCCCGGCGAGGGAAGAACCAAAAATTTGCGAAAGCAAATTTACAGATCTAACATTGTTGGGTTGATGTTTAGACGAGTTATATATTATTGTAGGGTTGTCACTGACTCAGACGTACATATATATATATATATATATATATATATATATATATATATATATATATATAGTTTTTGGATTCTCAGACACCCTTAACGAGGATATTTCCGCTATTTTCTATTTTTCAAAGATGGTCCAATTTATATATAATTACTTCTTAACATGAATTGTAAATTATCCAATTAAAACGTACAGTTAAATTACAAAAAAAAGAAAATCAATATTCAAATGCTGGAAAATTATCCATCCCCAAAAATATTCCGATAGAGATTGTTAGAGAAGCAAATATCAAACATTTCAGTAAATTTTGAGTATTTTCCCCCTCCCCCTTCCCCATAAAAAACCAAAAACAAAACAAAACAAAACAAACAATTACACTAAATTGTACATATATTTATTCATTAGATTTGAAGAATTCCGGAAATAAACCTCATTGGTACGTGTTAGTGAAAAACATGACTACGTAGAAACAAATATGAGGAATCAGGAAAATATATTAATGAAAATGAAAATAAAATTAAACTGTTAAAGTCATATGAAACCTCAAATTAAAAAAAATATGCATATGTGTTTATAACTAAATGGATAGTTTTCATTATACAACTTATGTACATATAGTTTTTTCTGAGGAATATTCTTTAATTTGTCCACATTTAGAAGAAGTTTACTTATTTTTCACTTTTTTTTATGTCTGTAAGTATAATCGTTTTTAGCTCACCTGGCGCAAAGGGCTAAGTGAGTTTTTTTATCACTTGGCGTCCGCGTCCGTCGTCGTCTGTCGTCCGTCGTCGTTAACCTTTACAAAAATCTTCTCCTCTGAAACTACTGGGCCAAATTAAACCAACCATGACCACAATCATCATTGGGGTATCTAGTTTAAAAAATGTGTCCGGTGACCCGGCCAACCAACCAAGATGGCCGCCATGGCTAAAATAGAACATAGGGGTAAAATGCAGTTTTCGGCATATTTCTCAAAAACCAAAGCATTTAGAGCAAATCTGACATGTGATAAAATTGTTTATCAGGTCAAGATCTGTCTGCCCTGAAATTATCAGATGAATCGGATAACCCGTTGTTGGGTTGCTGCCCCTGAATTGGTAATTTTAAGGAAATTTTACTGTTTTTGGTTATTATCTTGAATATTATTATAGATAGAGGTAAACTGTAAACAGCAATAATGTTCAGCAAAGTAAGATTCACAAATAAGTCAACATGACCGAAATGGTCAGTTGACCCCTTTAGGAGTTATTGCCCTTTATAGTCAATTTTTAACCATTTTTCTTAAATCTTAGTAAACTTTTACAAAAATCTTCTCCTCTGAAACTACTGGGCCAAATTAATCCAAACTTGGCAACAATCATCTTTGGGGTATTTAGGTTAAAAATGTGTCCAGTGACCCGGCCATCTTGGCCACGGCTAAAATTAGAACATAGGGGTAGAATGCAGTTTTTGGCTTAAAACTCAAAAACCAAAGCATTTAGAGCAAATCTGACATGGGGTAAAGTTGTAAATGAGGTCAAGATCTATCTGCCCTGAAATTTTCAGATGAATCGGATATTCCGTTGTTGGGTTGCTGCCCCTGAATTGGTAATTTTAAGGAACTTTTGCTGTTTTTGGTTATTTTCTTGAATATTATCATAGATAGAGATAAACTGTAAACAGCATTAATGTTCAGCGAAGTAAGATTTACAAATAAGTCAACATGAACGAAATAGTCAATTGGCCCCCTAAGGAGTTATTGTCCTTTTTAGTCAATTTTTAACAATTTTCATAAAATTTGTAAATTTTTACTAACATTTTCCACTGAAACTACTGGGCCAAGTTCATTATAATAGATAGAGATAATTGTAAGCAGCAAGAATGTTCAGTAAAGTGAGATGTACAAACACATCACCATCACCAAAACACAATTTTGTCATGAATCCATCTGCTTCCTTTGTTTAATATTCACATAGACCAAGATGAGCGACACAGGCTCTTTAGAGCCTCTAGTTGGGATATCCAATGAAAAATTGTTAGATCAAAGGTCAAGGTAAACCTTAAAAAGCTTTAAAACACACTAAAAATCCTTCAAAAATGGTCAAAAACATATAATCCGCAACATGAGCTTTGACTTTGTGACCTAGGTCATTGGTTCATAATATCATTGCCGAACACCCTATGGGTCTAAGACCTTTGATTAAATAGTTCAAACACCTTTAACGAGAGTTATGCCCCGTAACGGAAATGTCAAATCTCTTCAGTCGAAATGTAAAAAAGTTTGGCATTAATGACCCAAACATTTTCCACTATTCAAAACTTCTGTAAGTAAAATGGTTTCTCGGAGATTATTCCATAACAAGGTGTTACGGCAAAGGTCAAGGTCAACATATAAATTTGAACTTGAGGCAAATTTCAAAGTTACATGAATTGATGATCATTGGTAAGATTCAATGTGGCTACGACTTTCGGTTTTGGTGGCCAACCGACATACGTTAATTTTCAATATTTATTTCAATTGCGCACAACCCTATCAATAAAACATGGGTCTGGTCAGTGGCGGATCCAGGGGGGGGGGGGGGTTCCGGGGGTGCGCACCCCCCCTTTATTTTGCCGATCAATGCATTTGTATCGGGACATATGTTTTGCACCCCCCCCCCCTTTGCCCTGGGTGCCCTGGGTTAGCACCCCCCTTTCGAAAATTCCTGCATCCGCCCCTGTCTGGTCCCGAACAAATTATACCCTTCGTTTTTTTCCCCACATTTTACGGTTACGGTGTTTGAATGATTGATCGATTGATTATTGGTTGCTTTACGCCGCATTAGCACAGCAAGGCTATATCGCGGCGATGTTAAATGACAACAAGGTTTTAACGGGGGGACTCCGGACCGACAAAATTTTACTACTCACAGGGCGAGTTCCGTATAGGTATTTGAGACACCGATACAAAGTGTGCACTTAAAAACGACACGTCTTACGGTTAAGGCTGCTAACTTTGTCAACGTTTAGCGAAAAGAGATTATCAGAGGAAATACAGTAAGGTCTTTCCTTTTTTGAAAAGGAAAGACCTTAAATACAATTACTGAATTTTTTAAAGTTAAAGGAAAAAACTTTTTTTGTTAGTATGTCTTCTGCTGAAGTATTTGATAAAAGAACATGACATGTAATTTTTTCATATCAGCCCATGGTTAAAATCATCCATCGAGCCTGTTGGTTCCTCGGGATGTTAATATCATGACCTAGCTAGGCAAATAAGGTCTGATATGAAAAATGCCATGTTGTGATCTATAGTCATCATATTTCAGTACTAAATACAGAAATTTTGTATATCTAATAATAAAGGTTATTTACTCCAGTCTGTATCATCTACCCTGTATTGCATACTACGTATCGCATACCACGTATTGCACCCTTTTTGGAATATCTCAAATTTGATTCCGGAACTCCCCAGTTATTATCTGCTTGAATGTATGCACTTATTTATTCATTTCGCATCTCTTTCAAATAAAAGACAAAAAAATATATATCAAATTCCTTTTCCGAGGCTTCGCTAGGCCTCCTGAATGTTCGTCATCAATGCGTGATGTTATATTGAATAACTTCGCATTCATGGCCATTCCTAAGTTAAAAACTGTGTGGATGATCGACCAAGAACCGTTTTCAGAGACAAAGAGGCTGTGAAATGTCTATCATCTCATCGCGATAAGTATCTAGTTATTCCTGTGGACAATAACTATTGTCTTTGCAGTAAATCGTACTACTACGAGTGTCTTGTAAATGAACAATCAGGTAGTCCCACATATAAAAACATATCATATGACATGACTTCAATGAATATAAAATAGAACAACAAATCGAAGGATTAACATTGTTTGTATTGGATACATATGCTTCACAAAATTCCATACCAACAACGGCCACATTGCCGAATCACCTACACCTTCGACTAGAGAATTGTCTATTCGATTGACATAATTTCTGTCCGCAGTGAGGGTCTTCAGAAATACTGTGAAATTGCTTACTCTCGTAGAGGTATTAAAATATGTGGATTATAAATAAAACGCTAAAGAACTTCGGGATAATTTCAAATCTCAATCTTATTCTGAAATTAGTTCTGTCATAACTTTTGATTTTTCAACCCTTTATACCAACATTCCCCAAGTGAAGCGTCTAAAAGAACATTTTTTCAACATAAAAATGGTAGCATACGCTATAAGTTTATTACTTTGTGATACCATACGGCATATGTTGTTATTATTAACAAAAGGGTAAAACATGCTACACAGAGGAACAAGTGATCCGTATGCTAGAGTTTCTTATTGACAACATTTTTGTTGAATTTGGAGGAACACTTTTTCAAAAAAATTTCTGAATTCCTATGGGAACGAACTGTGCGCCTCTTCTTGCCAACGTCTTCTTATTTTCGTAGAATCGGAGTTCCTTAAAACACTTGTAAAAAAAAACAATAAAAGAAGCCAGGTAATTAATTTCACATTCAGATATATTGATGATTTTATTTCCATTAACAATCCAAACATTTCTGATTTGGATCCATTAATACATCCCCCGAAACTAGAAATTAAAGAACAGCTATCTCCGCCTCATTTTAAGACTTACATCCCGAATTGAAATACACGGTCATCTTTCAAATTAAAGTAGTGACACTTGGTCAGTACCTTAAAACGAACATTCATGCCATGATGGCTTGATTGCATTCTGTGGTTATGCTGAAAAAGACATTTTTATGTATTGGTCATAGCGTCCTATGTTAAACGAAGTTCCCCGATTAGGAAATCTTTGATAATGGATCTATTTGATCAATATTCGCTATTATTTCTCTTGAGGCGGTTATGGTAACGTTTTCTTCTTTTGCTCAGTCCATATGGCTTACTTGGATATGTATGATGTCTCGTTTCGAAGCTGCGACATTTTCACATAT
Source organism: Mytilus galloprovincialis (assembly GCF_965363235.1). NCBI lineage: Eukaryota > Metazoa > Mollusca > Bivalvia > Mytilida > Mytilidae > Mytilus > Mytilus galloprovincialis. The sequence goes on from NC_134840.1 coordinate 52,226,632, forward strand.
ATTTTTGCGGTACGACGTGAGATTACTTTATCCGTAAATAAGCATACCCCGGCAATTATTTCGTGATACGGCTCCTTGCGGTACAAACTCCCTTTTTTCACACAATTAGTTCTCTGAAAATTAAATACTTTGAACACATTGAATAGCTTCATAGTATTTACACATTTATTCTATGTTCCTCTACTTTCCATATCAACACAAATGGTTAGGCTCAGTCCCTTTTTTATAATAGAAAAATGTCAATTATCACTAACAACACTTGGTCAGCATCTCATAAGGAACATCCAGTCCATGCTTGGTTTCATTCCATTCAGCGATTCTCTAAAAGAAGACATTTGTATATATTGTCCATATGGTCGTATGGTTAACGAAGTCAAAACTCGCAGCGATCTTCGAAAATGGATCGGCATCAAAGAAACAAAACTTGGTCAGCACCTTATGAAGAACATTTATGCCACGTTTGGTTTCATTCCTTTCATTGATTCTTAAAAAGAAAACATTGTATGAATTATCCATAGGGTTCTATGCTATAAAACGAAGTCAAAACTGGCAGCCATCGTGAATGATGGATCAACTACAAAGTAACAATTTATACTTGGTGAGCACCTCAGAAGGAACATTCATGCCATCGTTGGTTTCAATTAACAAATTCAAAAACGTCACGTAAAGCTTTGCTTGATCAAATTGATTTTATTTGCACTGTATACGTTGAAAATCATATAATAGTATTTAATAGTATAAATAGACTGGCAAAATGTCGTTTTTATGAGAGTGGAATGAAAGGGTATATATTTATCAATGTTTCATAAAATGATTTTGTATTTAAGATTGTGACACGGGATATACTTCCATAAATGGTACAACGTGTGTTAAATGTCCACAGCCATACTACGGATTCCACTGTGCTTACAAATGTAGTTGCAGGGATGATCAAATGTGAGTTAAGAAGTACATCCACATGCAGGCAAAACACGTTAGGTCATTAATAGCAACAGCTTTTCACACAAATGTATTTTGCTAAATGTGTTAATAAAAAGATAATAAATTATACAAGGAAACGACAGTTTAAGATAAATTTTTCAACGGATGAAAAAATAAACTCACTGTCGGGATCTTATTTTTATTTCAAATAAAATAAACAAAAATGTATGCATCGACTACACATCAATTGATTAGCATTGGAGTGTTATTTAGGATTTGATCATTTAACCCTCTTGCGGCCAGACGTTTTCATGGATGCATTTCGTGTGCCAGAAAATACGACCGCTCGACAATTTTGACGTTACATGTCCAACATTGACATCATTCTATATATGACGTCATGTTGTGATTGAAGAAAGATATTACACTGTTTAATCTTCGGTCTTTTAAGAAGAACAAAAATGGTGAGAAACTTGCATTAATTAAAACATAGACATATGTGTCCCTCCTTATCAGTCGGTGTGGACACATGTGTCTCTCCGACAGCAAGAAGGTTAAGACAAATTAAAGAACTTTTCATGTATAAAAAAGAAGATGTGGTATGATTGCCAATGAGACAACTATCCACAAAAGACCAAAATGACACAGACATTAACAACTATAGGTCACCGTACGGCCTTCAACAATGAGCAAAGCCCATACCGCATAGTCAGCTATAATAGGCCCCGATGAGCTTTCTTTACAATTATGTATCTATTTTCAAAGAATTAATTCAGTTATATTTCTAAAAATAAAAGAGATGAATGATTTTTTTTTGGATTTTAAATAATATTTTAACAATCCATTGTTGATTTGCAAAGCTGCATCTAAGTCTGTGACACCACCCACTTAATGTACCTTGATTTCAAAAATGATAAGATTTTAAAAACTGGTGACGTCATGATTGTCCACTAACGCGTATCTGTACATCTACCTCTTTATATAAGGTCGTGTTCAAACCAAACTGCATGCACATTAAAGGTTACGGTTATATGTTTAAGTGGACGGCTTACCAACTGGTAACTACGCCATGGTAACTAACTTTTTGGAATTAGTTCATTATATTATAAGTAATTTAATTTAAGAAAAAAGTCCATTTAAGAAAATAAAATAAATATATTACTTTGAAGGCGACTATCTTTGCTTTGAGGTAGTGCGCCATATTGACCTATACAAGATTAAACTTATTTTATTAAATTTAAATAGAAAATAATTTTGGCAGAACAATTAGTGTTCTTTTGAAAATTAATTCTTTGTTACAAACACACCTGCATACGTTTTAGTTAAAGTCGAACGATCTTGAAGCGTATACAACGTGCCCTAAACGTGTCTCAAACTTATCTGTAGCGTTTTCAACGCGCTTGTAGCGTATATATTACGTGCGTGTAAAGTACAGGTATACGCTAGACACACGCTTGGGCTGGATGAAATTTTAATGCTGCATAAAAATGTCCTCGAGTTGAAGCGTCAACGAAGCGTATACCTTTGTATTTCGACGTACTTCAAACTTATGCTACGCGCGTCTTACGATTGCTTAGCGTTCTTCTAGCGTGCTACTAGCGTATACCGACTTGTCAATTTTCTCTGTACGTTTTGTGCACGCCGGTATATACGCTAATGTATGACGCCGGCATAACGACACATCATGATTCTAACACGTTGAGAGAAACTCTGAAATGGGAAAATCAAATTTAAAATTTGACATTAATTTTATATTATTTCAGGTCATATAAGTTGGTCAAACTATTTTTTTTTCGATAACCAAAGACTTCAAATAATTTTATTCGGATAAATACACTTTGCCTGTCTTACGGTCATAAAAAGATCCTACGAATTAATATAGAGGAAAAGCCCTCGAAATTTGAACGAGGATTATCCTAAAGCTTGTCCGATGTTACCTGGTTCACGGGTGTCATTCGGTTTATCGAGAGAAATGATCGTGAAAGAATATCTAACGGCGGTCAAGTATTGAGAGAAGATCGTGAAAGTTCTGGTAACGGATCGTGAAAGACATTTAATCGAGAAGACATATGAAAGGTCAATCAATATTCTAATTTAATTAATTACACAGACAAATTTACGACAAAATAAAATTGTCTGTCAAAATGGTTCAACATTATGATCAGTATGTGAGAATATCTAGTTTTAAAAGTACATAGTTATTACAAAACAACAAAAGGCAGATTGCTTCTCGACATTTTAATGACATAAAAAATGTAAACAAACATGATTTTTTCTCAAATTCGACTAGAAAAACTACTTTTATCCAAATAAGGGCATTCTATTTGAATTAATCAAACGGTTCTCATAGTTATTTTGTATAAACATAATCTGAAACTTAATCAATAAAGAACTATTTACACAAAAATTGATTTTTCGGATCGTGAAAGATCACGTACCGCATTTTTGAAGATCGTGAAAAGGATCGTGAAGGATCTGATGCTACGAAGACGTTCAAATTTTTCTTCAACTATATAATAATTAATGTTTGTTATTGGTATTGAGAAAAGCTAGATAGGTCAACATCCTCAATAGGTTTAAGCATTTCAAATTCAATTTTATGGAAAAACGAGTAGAAATGCATATGATTTTTTTTTGTGGACCACTTGATAGATATAAACCTATGGATTCAGGAAAGGTGTCACTGTAATTGATTGAAATTTTTCTTTAGACCAAATTTTGGAGACTTTTGTGACAGTTCAACCCCCTTTTTTGCTATATTTTGTATCTAAGAAATGCAGATTGTTGCCATGGTTATACCCAAAAGGGATTATATTTTACCATTATGACCATTAGAAATCAAATCTATGGAAGATTTTCTTTCTATAAATATATACATGCATAACACACATAGAAAGCTTTATTTGTTAGACAGGAGGGGAAAGAGGGTGTTTAAAATTAATGAGTGTCAATTTTAAGTTTTTTTCCTGTGTATTGCTACCTGAAGATTCAGTTTTGTGGTCAAGTCCGTATCGCGGATTCGTTAAGCTTTAGGATAACTGTCTGTTGTTATGATTGTAAGTTGTACATTTTCGACTTCTGCAAGGTTTCAAATAACATAGAGCTCATTATCATGCATCATTCGGCAATGTTCGTTTTATGTTGTGTAGTCTTTTGGATATATACCTGTATGCTATATAGCGCCAAGGTATTTCATGTACATGTTTGTCTGCATGTTTCATATATGACCATTATGACGTCAATTGTATTTGATATATTAAATGATAGTAAGATGTCTATGTCTGGCTGTCGGTCAGGGTTCATATACTTTTGACCTTATGTTCCGAATTAATTGTCCAAGCATAACTTTTACATTTGTCAGTTTCTAAGGCACTGTAAGGATCGGAACACATTTATTTGGTGTACGGGATATTTGTAGAGATCTGTATGGCATGGTTCATCTGACCTTGAACTCTTTTTATGAACCATTGACAATCTTAAGCGCATTTGACACTTATAATAAAACCCTTGATATTATAGACGTTCAACAAATATACTATGATAAGTAAAGTAGACGAGACATTACAGGATTTGCGCTCTGGTATTCTATAGTATGTAGTATATAGTCAAAGCAATCCACATCTGCGTTGTATATCAAGAACTAAAGAAAGTACTGTTGCACAAAATGTTGGTTATCGTTCAATCTCAAATTACTCATGAAAGATGCTGCTTTGCTGTAATTTTTTGTTTGCTGGATATCATTTTGGTTTAAACGTTGGATATCCATATCATTGGCTAAATAGTATCGGTCTGCCTATATTGCACTTGACCGATTCTCAGAGCTGAATCTTTCACACTTATTTAGACACGTATTTGTTGTTGTTTTTTAACTTTCGATGTAAAGTGTTGAATAGAAAAAAATAATAGCTTTAATGGTCATCCTTATCAAAATAGATACAGGCTTCAACCAGTTGCAGGTTTATCAAATGATAATAGAGAAACTGATTTCTTACTACTAGTATTAACTCTGGTGACGGTCACGCATTATCTTTCACGATCAAAATAATGCGTTGCTTGATCTTTCACGATCAATTTTGATGGAAATTCAACAAATTCAAGGTTTTCATATACAAATTAATGCTTTTAAGGGAAGAACATACTTTAATTTTACTATACTATCAGATACACCAAAGATTAAGTTTCAAATATATCATGATAAACTGAAATTTGTCCATTATTGGTACAAAAAGCATGTTATTTGTAATTAATTTCATAGACATGCATTGCGCCTTTTGTGTTTTTTCATAAAGTACTGGATATTTTCTTTATCTTATTTCACAGTTGTGTTGAGGAAGTTAAACCATTTTGACAGACATAATTTTTTGTTCGGATTTGTTCCGCGTTTTGAAAATTAAGCAATTTTTTCAAAGATTCTGAACTAGAATTTACATTAAATGTCTTTCACGATCCGTTACCAGAACTTTCACGATCGTCTCTCAATACTTGACCGCCGTTAGATATTCTTTCACGATCATTTCTCTCGATAAACCGAATGACACCCGTGTGGTTATTATACTGCATTAGTCTAAATATTGGACCACGTTTTGATTTTTGAGACGGGCCAGGAGGATTCTATAGATTTAAATGTCATAGCCTCATAACTTTAATCTAGCCAGGACGTAGATGAATATTCTGCCTAACAAAATGCCGGAGGTGAAAAAATGTTTTTGTTCATACTTTATTAGCTATTCTCCTTAATCTTAATAATTTTATTTGTAAAATAAATGGACCTAAAGCAACCACCAAACTAATGAAATACATTTAACTCAAATTATTCTGCTAATTTTATGCGTTGTGTTTTCTTCTTCTTACAGATGCGATCATCAAATCGGTTGTACTAAACAAGGGCCAACGACTGATGGTGGAAGTAAGTCAACTTGAGTTATGTCTCACCCCTTTCTTTGAGAGGCCCTTCTTCAGGGCGACTGTCACAATATTTTTCTGATTTCTTTATTCTAATGCAACATCAAAAAATATTCTTTGCATCAGGTGCAGGTTTTCTTGTTGATCGGAATCTACGACTTTTCATTATTTCTATAGAGAGATACTTGTAGTTATCTATCATTCATGCTAAATACATCGATTACGTCGAAACTGGAAATGAAATACGGAATTCGATTTTCTTTCATTTTCAGTAAAGGACAGGGACTGATAACAACTAAATATTGTAAACCAAACATAACTCCAGATGCGAAGTAATAGCTATGGGAGAGAGAGGCCATGAGGACTTTTAACTACATTATTCTTCGTTAATTTCCAAATGGCACTTTCTTCTCAGTTCAGAACATTACAACACACAGTAAATAGAAATAAGAAGATGTGGTATGAATGCAAATAAGACAACTCTCCATCTAAATCACAAAGTGTAAAACGTAAACAATTTTAGGTCAAAGTACGACCTTCTTCACGGACCCCAGGGGCCGTTTCAACGAAGCGGTCTTAGGACTAGGACGTGTCTTAGGATGGTCTTAGGACACGTCTTAGTCCTAAGTCAGGTTAACGAAAGTCTCCTAAGTTAAGATATGTCCTAAATTTGGTCCTAAAGCTAGGATATACGAATAGGTGTCTTATGATGGTCTTAGGATAGTCCTAAAAGTTATGATATCCTAAGTTGAAATAAAACAACAAATATGGCCGCTGTGTATGTTCATGTAAGACGACGAGAGAATAATATTCGCCGAAACAGAGTGTTTAGGGACAGAGACAATCCATTAGACTATTTGGACGATGCTGATATTGTAGGTAAATATAGACTTTCAAGACCAATGATTCTAGAACTTTGTGGAATGTTCCAGAATCAGCTCGCTAGGCCGACTAAAAGGTCCCATGCATTTCCTGTGTCATTACAATTAATGGTAGCCCTAAGCTTTTATGCGACTGGGAGCTTTCAACTAGTGAATGCTGATGTTCATCGTATTTCTAGAGCTAGTGTTTCTACTATTACACGTGACGTCACCCAATGCTTTAAAAATGTATGCAATCAATACATTTCGATGCCCACAGATCCAGCATCTCTACAAGCGATAAAGCAAGGTTTTTTGACATTTCGAATTTTCCAAATGTTATTGGTGCTGTTGATGGAACTCATGTGGGAATCAAAAGTCCAGCTGTTGATGAACAGTTGTACGTAAACCGAAAAAACTACCACTCGCTTAATGTAATGGGAGTTTGTGACTCAAACTTGAAGTTTTTAAACATAGTAGCAAAGTGGCCTGGTAGTAAACATGACTCATTTGCATTGCGCAATTCAAGGCTTTGTGAAATGTTTGAAAACGGGTACATAAGCGATGGATGGCTTCTTGGGGACAGTGGATATCCACTTCGGCCTTGGCTCCTAACACCAGTCATAAACCCAACAACTAGACAGGACCAACGTTACAACGCTTGCCATATGAGAACAAGATGTGCTGTTGAAAGAAGTTTTGGTGTGTTGAAATCTCGGTTCCGATGCATCGATACCACTGCAGGAACATTGTTGTACAGCCCAGTCAAATGTTGTGACATTATTGTAGCTGTTGTTGTTCTACACAACATGTGTATTAACAATAGAATTCCGTTGCCTCCAGGAAACGATAATCCAAGAGATCAAGGAAACATTGGTGGGCAGCAATATGTTGGTAATCAAAACGACGGTGCAGTTATTCGTACTAGATTGATAAATAACAGATTCAACAATTAATAAAAACAAATTTATCTTTCTTTTTTATGGGTTGTTCATTGCATTTATTATTGTATTCTGAAACATTGACGACTATCTCACAGACATATAACCAATTAATAACATTTCATTTGGTGGTACAAAGGAATTAACAAGTTGTAGGTTTAAAAGAAAGAAAAGGTATTCTTTAGGGACACTCAAACTCACAAGTCGAAAACAAACTGCAAAAGACATGGCAAAAACGAAAAAAAAAAAAGAAAATGTCCAAGACAAATAACAGTATACAAAACACAAAATAGAAAAGCGAAGATTGAGCGACACAAACCAGTATAGCGATTATCATTGTAAACTTATAGTTTTCAATGGAAATTATCATTGTATACTTATAGTTGTCAAAGGAAATAAGGTAAATTGTCTACTGAAATGATAACTATATGAGTATTGAATATTGAACTATGACAAAAAGAATATTTTATCAATATGATAGAAAAAGCTATTTATCACTCGTGATCACTGGCTCGATCTGAGTTTTCGGGAATCTGCAAACTGATACCAAGTTGGGCCAAACGCAACTGTTCTTTGGCTTGTTCCAGCTGAAGGCGTTGGCGGTCAAAAGATAGCTTATCTTTTTATACGCGAAGTCTTTCCTTGCAACGGTAAGTCTCTCTTTCAGCAGTCCCATCTTTTCTTCTTTCAGTCTCAGTGAATCCTTTTCTACCTGAATCCTTTTCTACCTGAAGTCTTTCTTTTTCAATATTCAGCCTTCCTTTCTCTATTTGAACCAGCTGCTTAGAACTACTATCTTCCATGGTCGATGCAGTGGTGATAATATTTCTGGTAGGGGTAGCTCTATTATATAGTAGCACCGCTGATTGATGGTTCTGAAATAGAAAGTTAAACATTAAGTTAATTCATAATGACACTCTTTTGAGTCGACAAAGTGCACGAAAAGAATAAATTAAACGTTGATTGACATATTTTGGCGATTACTGTGTGTGTGTTGGTGTGTGTGTAGGAGTGCGCGCGTGTGAGTGTAATGTTGTGGTCTATATACACCCACGTCTCTTTTTTCCGGTGGATTATCAAATAGTTGAATCCAAAACAGATGGTTATTTGATATATTTCAAATATTGAAAAGATCACAATTGATGATCACAATCAGTGGCACACATTACAAGCATATTACGAGCGGAAAAAGTGCAAAGATATGCATGTCGAACCAATCATGTCGCCACCTCCTCCCCCCTTTTTTTCGCTCTGTTTTACCCAAGAACTATAAGAAAATAAACAAATTACCTGATTCATCTGCTGAAGAGTAGGAGCTTCTTCTTGAAGATGAACATGACGGCATCGACAAATCCATCGACGTTTCTGTGAAAGAGGTTGTATCTATTCCTCCGTCTATTCCATCTATAGGCGTGTCTCCAATAATTCCTACCACCTAATCTTCCATGGAGGAAATTTTTTCTGAGGGAGAACCTCCGCCTGTCTTTCTTGCCTCACGTCTATTGTGTGACAATTTCTTTTTTGTGTTGCTCATGTATGTTGTCCATTTCTTTCGAATTTCTTCAACTGTTCTTTGGTGGTGGGTATTTGAAGAATTCATCTTTGTACAGATACTATCCCATGTCTTCTTCTTAATGTTATTTGTCGCAACATTTGACAGCTTGCTGAATAGCATTCCCTTATGTTTTTCCACTTCGGCCAGCATAATTTGTATTTCGATTTCGGAAAAATTTGGAGATCTTTTCTTGCTCATGTTGATTCAGTATTCGAATTGAAATCGAGTGGACCTACGTACAAAACTAGTTTATATAGTAAAATTGCAGCACGACGATAGCCTCTAAAAAGTTTCAATCAATTTAATCGTTTAAAGAATTTTATTCTCTCATTTTAACAGTTTATATTATGGTTTTATTAGTATATATAAAAACCTTTATTTTGTGTATTTTTGTTTCATAACAAATAAGACCCCCCCCCCCCCCCCCCTCCTAAAAAAATATATAAAGAAATGGTTCAAAATCTATTTGATTTCATTCACTACATATTTTATTGATTAAATAAACAAGTTAGGATGGTCGTAGGACCATCGTAGTTAGGACTGTCCTAAGATAGCTTTGTTTCATGTCTTCGGATACTTTCATTGACACGGCCCCTGGCTAAAACCGAACGGGAAGCTATAACGAGTCCAAAAATTACTAGTGTAAAACAATTCAAACAGGAAAACGAACGGTCTAATCAATATTAAAACCGAGAAACGCGAAACGAAATATATTTATAAACCACATCAACAAACGACAACCACTGTACAATAGGCTTCTGACTTAGGACAGGTGCAAACAAATGCAGCGGGTTTTTAAGATTTATCAGGCGCCAACTTTCACCCTAATCTTAATCAGTAGTGCAACATTACCACATATAAGACACACTATAAAATAGCAATTGAAATTGCCTAATTGAATAAAAAATACATTGCCGTTAAATAATATAACGTACACAGGTAAAATGAAATATACTAATTTTCACAAAATAAATAATTTGTATTTCAGGGTACGAGTACAGAATAGAAAATTTATCTTCATACTAAATACTTATCAAAGCATTAGTTAGACGAGATATACTACAAAATAAGAAATCATTAAAAATTAATAAAAAAAAACTGCATTAAAATTGCGTTAACTTTACACGATTTACACGATTTGAGGGTACTCGCAGTTACTAGTACTGAAAGATAGTTAAAAGCCAAAAACAATTAATACTAAACAAAAGAAGCATCAGAAACTGAATAAAATTAAATCACATCACAGGGATTCGATGTTATAACGCCATGGAGGACGACGAAAATAATCAGGGATTTGTAATGATCTCTGTAATTAATTCGTGATAAGCTAAGTTTGTAATGCATGTTCTTATCTTTTTCAGATGATGCTGACATTTCACCCCAGCGAGATGAACAACAATCGGGTATATACAATAACATAAACGAAAATTTAAAGGATAGAACTTCCTATGTTATACTTGAAATGTAAAAAGTATAATCACAAAAATACTGAACTCCGAGGAAATTTCAAAACGGAATGTCTCCAAACAAAGGCAAAAATCTAAAGCTCAAACACATCAAACGAATAGATAACAACTGTCATATTCTTGACTTGGTAACGGCATTTTCTTATGTAGAAAATGGTGGATTGAACCTGGTTTTATATCTACCTAAACCTTGCAGCTGCTTAAGTATAAGTTGGTACTATGTTTTAAAGTACTATCAATTAGACTGATTAAGAATTCACCAATCGAAAATCATCTATGAACTGTTTATCAACTTTAAATCTAAATCATGTGAAATGTGAAGCTGAATATGTGTGTAGTGCGTTTCAGTAAATATTGACAGTTTCTTAAATCTGAATACGAAAAGTCCAGGGACCTGGAAATAGTTTCATCAACAATCTCAGGAATCAAGTTTGGACTAAGTGTTTCACTTGTCAGTTTTCTTCCGATCAATCTCAGTCGTATTTATCAAAGCTGTCCTCGAATATGTTACGATTTATAAGGGGAAGTTTTTCTTTATCTTACCAGAATAACTGATGTTTTTAGTGTTGAAGTATAAGTAAATAGCAAAATAAAAATATATATAAATGTATAAAGATAAAATGCATAACAATAAATAGTGGATATAGTAATAGTATTCTAAACATTATGATAGAATAATTTTAAAAAGTATTATCAGTTTTATTATAGTGATTATAAACAACTTTTTAATTTGATAGTTCATCTTAACTTTAACATACATAACAGAGTTCAAAGGCAAATATAGTGCACCTTTCATGCATATACATAGTAGATGTTTGCCGTACGATAACCTTTAGTTGTCAACTTCTACGTCATTTGGTTCTTGGGTCCAGAACTGACTTATTGCAAGTCATACCACATCTTCCTATTTTTATATGATTAAAATATTTTAGTATTGACACCCGCTTTACGATTATTAATAAACGAAAGTATAATCATTATAAAAAAACGAACAAAAGGAAGAATCCTGACTTTACAGATGCCTCACAGCATGTTCTTCTGAAAACATTAATATCAATGGTCCAAATAAAAAGAGGTCTTGAGATACAAAGTAAGCATCATAAAATATGTCATAAATAAAGGCAATAGTAGTATACCGCTGTTCAAAACTCATAAATCCATGGACAGAAACTAAATCGGGGTAACAAACTAAAACTGAGGGAAACGTATCAAATATAAGAGAACAAAGACACAACATTAAAATGTAACACACACAGAAGCGGACAAAGCATTAGATAAAATCCTATGAGAATAACAAATATAACAAATATAACAAATATAAAAATTATATCTTATGACACCTAAATAGATGAACTAATAAAACTTAGTACAGTTCCTAGGGGAAATCCCGAATCGTGACACGTCAAATAAACTTACTTAGGAATAAGATATGTGTCTTAAAAATGGTGTAAGGACATATCCTAATCCTAAGACTGCAACAATAAACATGCCCCTGTTTAATCAACTTTGTACAATCAGCCATGGCATGTATGCAATTTTTAACAGCCTCTTTATATTCCACTGTATTTTTTTGAATATTTTAGGCAGGTCAAAAACATGGCCTATGATTCTTAGCAGTTCGGTTGCCGCCTTATCTCTCATCATTGTAATAGTGATTGTTGCTTTCAAATGGTATGTATATTCAGAATTTTTAATTAATTTTACAACAATTCCATTATTGTTCAATTTTTAGTAAGCATTCTTTGGCTAAAAATGTGATCGATCATGAATTGAAAAGTACACTCCTGTGCAACTGTTCATTTTAATATCATGAAATGAAGAAAAGGATAGCTATATGAAAATTGTTTCTAAAACCATTAAATTATGTAAACTGTAAAACCTTTTTCATGAATATGACATCGTATTTTACAAATTTTACTTCATATATTCATAAATTTAAATCATTTATAGATGTCAGACCACCAGTTTACTCCCTCTAATTTAGCAAGTATGTAAACGTAGCCCTACTGTGACATAAAATAGTGCCTTTGACATCATTCTTTATTTAAAATAACCAACAAATTTGCAGAAATTCACCTTTTGGTGAAAGAGAAATATATTTAGAGCAATTTGAATAAACTCATCATAGACACCAGGATTGAAATTTTGTGTTTGTGCCAGACGCACGTTACGACTACAAAAAACTTATCAGTTGCGCTCGTATATTTTTTTTTAAGAGGCCAAAATAAGTACGAAGTTGGAGAGCATTGAGGACCAACATTTCCTTGCCCATAGGTTTGTAATACAAATATGAGGATAAATGCGATCCAGAGCATACTAATTTATTATTTCCAGAAAACCAGGGGTTAATTTTTGTAGTACTTGTCTTCCGAAAGGCGGTTCTCTCTTAAAAGACGTTAAACACGAAGAAAGGCGTAATGCATGTACAATTTAGAATATACCTGGTTTCTATGAAGTTCAACATAAGGAAAATGTTGGAGAAAGCTGTGAAAATTGCAAAATTTGGTTGACCAGATTTTGAATTGGTGATCTTACACCTATTATTAACATAATATTATTATATTTTACAGTAAAAGTCAGATGATTGGAACAAAGAGTGCTTTGAAAGAAATATGCAAACGTATGTTTTATATATTTTGCTATCCTGTCAAAAGCGTTAATAATTCCATCCATAAGTTTGTTATATAAACATATGACAAAAGTTTCAATGCATCAGATTCGTGTACGGTCGCGATGGAATAAGCTGTAAGTTTTGGAAAAAAAACATAAGGCTTTGGCGCATAAATCTGAAGAAGATAATAAGAACAATTGAATTATTTAAAGGTCAATTTAGAAGAAGGGAGTAACCAGCTAAATTTAAGACCGAAAGGATTTATTTTCTGTTAAAATGACTATCTTAAACCCTTTTATGAAAAATATAACTAGCACAATACGTTCAATTGTTAATTTATTTTGATGGGAGCTGTTCTGTATTTTAACTTGAACTATGGTGATAACAAATTACAAGATGCTTTGAAAACAAATTGACTTCATAAGTCTCTCTAAAGATGTTTATGAAAACAATTGACTTTATTTCTAGAAAATCTTTGACATAGAAAGTGTCCTCTTGTTTATTTAGAGCTTGTCATATTGTATAGACAGTTGTCCATTGGTGATGCTAATTTTTTTTATCCTATACATGTTGTTTTGGGCATTTCTGTCGCTAAATTGCAGTAAAGTTGACGTTCACTCTACATGTCACATTATTCATGTGTTAGAGCTTTTGATATTTCCGTTTCATAAAAAATTCCGTTTTGAAATTTTCTTAAGTTTGGTATTTCACTTTTTGAAACGACATTTATTGAGGAAAATGACTGTCGGAGGCACATTGTCAGGCTCAAGCGATCAAAGTTTGTATATTAAACCAAACTTTATGACGCTCGTTCAAAATCATTTTAGTACATCTCTTTCACTCAACTTTTTCTCAGCGGTTACAAAACACTTTTTTCAAACAGTAAATTGACATTTGATGTTCTAAGACATTTTTATAAAAATATGACAATGTAATTTACACTGTTCAAACATTATCCCACGGCAACTTTTGTACAATGGAACAGCTGATTAGATGTTAGTGACAATTTGTCACGCCCTTATGAATTGGTGTCCTATCGCTTGACGACCTTCAGTAAGCTTTTATTAAAACTATGTGTAATTCAATTGATTTTGCATTGAACATGTAATGAAACCACGAATTTATAACAGTAAGTTGAAAGAATGGTTCACTTACGGTTAACAAAATGAATTAAGTCTGAATAGAAATATAAAAATTATGCCCTATATACGTTAACATTTGGGCTCTTTTCGAACATTTTGAGATATTTCAGAATTGACTTGTTTGTGTGTATAGAAATTTTGAGGTCAATTTGACTCAAATCAGCTGGATTTTTAATTTAATTAATCAATTATGTGTTGGGTTTTCTTCTTAGGCCTTCAAATTAATTGATGTTCAAAACTCTTGCCATTAGATAATTTTTCCTTTCAAAATAAAAAGAAAGAAGAAAAAACCCTGAGAAATTGTAATATAACGGCTTTTCGAGACGGGTGACAAAAAAAATGCGAGTTAAGTATTTTATGTTATATTAAGTTATATAGGGGGAAATTCAGAGACAAGTGCTTGTGGTTATATGTTATTAAATATTTTTAAAAGTTAAGTAAAATGAAAAAAGTGCATTGCACATTTAGAACATGTAAAATTCTAACATACATGTACGAGTAGGGCTAGGGGTGGTGGGTCATAAACTTTACTGATTCCTGGTTTACGAAATAAAATGTCGTGTAAAGTATCATACATACAATTAAGTACAGTCTATAAAGAAATTAAGTATTTGATATTCGATCGTCAGCATATTCAAAATTCTAATATTTTTGTTTGATATAGATGATAAAGACAAACCCAATGAACGTAAAACCAACATATATGGTACTTATCAGTTAAAGAGATTGAGAACAGAGGTCGACGAATATGAATTTGACAGCGATAACGAAGAGGACGAAGATCCATATGCAGTGATCCGTGACTCCCAAGTTCTCCCACAGAGAACAGATATAGAAACAGAGGACAACTTTGGCCAATATAACACATATGGTTACAATCACCTTCACCTAATGGGTTTACCTCGACCTTCCGGAGTCCAAAAGAAGATAAAGGACAGTTACTCAAGTTCGGTATATGGAACTCAATTTACCACATTCCAAGATGATAAAGTTTAACTGTGTCACAGTGAATGAAGTACATTTATATATTTTTTATTTCCCCTGTACATTATGTACATTTACTACCTTAATTTACATCAACTTTGTGGTTTTGATTTTTCGACCAATTTATTACAAATTGAGAAGATACAATATTTGAATACATTTTTTTTCTTAATAAGAACAAACTCCTTCCTCAAGAAGACATTTTTGCTTTAGAATGTACAACTGCTTTCTATTTGAATGGTGTTTTCGTCTGTTTTTAAAATATCTATCTACAGGAGGTAATTTGACTTATATCTACTGACATTAACTTTGAATTGTTTTGTTTCTTCTCGTCTTCCCTATCTGTTTACTCACTACTTTACTATTTACTATTTTATTATTGTTTTGTTTTTTCTCGCTTAACGATTTTTTCAACACCAAAGTTCATGTAAATATTACATTAAAGGTAGTTGATTTAGTCGAATTAACAAAATTTAGCATCTACAACTACAAGCCATTACGGTAATTACAGATTATGGAAAATTTGAGGGTAAGTTAAACTCCTAGGCCACACCAATTTAATTTGTAGTTCTTCGGACAAAAGCTCCATAATATATGGGGCGAGCGAGCGAATCTTTTTGAATGTATATAATTCTTGAAAATGAGTTTTGTTGAGGCGGGTGCTCTACAAGATGATCAAGCGGTAAATATTTTTTTTTTAATTATGTGATTTAGAATTTTATGTTCATATTACAACTGGGTTACTTCAAAGAAGAATGAGGAGAAACAAACCTGTACTGTTATGCATATAATTTGATGTATTTGTGCCTGTTGTACAGTATGTACCATACCCA
The DNA here is from genome assembly GCF_965363235.1 of Mytilus galloprovincialis. Classification (NCBI taxonomy): domain Eukaryota; kingdom Metazoa; phylum Mollusca; class Bivalvia; order Mytilida; family Mytilidae; genus Mytilus; species Mytilus galloprovincialis. The sequence continues at coordinate 52,242,847 of NC_134840.1, forward strand.
ACTTTTTGGTTCACTTCAGTTTAGTATAATTTTGATTCTTTTCGTCAAATAATCTTTGACTTTGTGCATTTTCATTTAAAGTCATACATGTACATGAGTACATATTAATAAGGAAGCTAATATAGCAGATGCAGTTTAGCAAGAAGAATTATGTTATTTAGGTAAATGAAATGTGTTGAATATAATTGAAATTTAATATGTGTATGTATTTAAAAAATGCTCTTGAAAAATATCACATATGATTTGATATAGTTGTTTTCTTCAATGGTGATGATTGCTTATTGGCTGCTTGACACATAGATGGAACTATTTATTCATAATAGGAACAACAAAATGAGTGAAGTGAATTTTTCACCAATATTTATGCATTATTCTGACCTTAACAAATACTTTTTCCTTTTGCCCCTGAAACCTGCAATGTATTTTAAACAAGAAGTGATTGCACCAATAACCAATTCCTTATTTGTTTTTTGTTTTTTTGTTTTTTTCAACTTCAGATATTTTATTTCACTATATTAGTTGTTAACAAATCCCCTTAATGTTACAACAATTGCACTAAGGTTCTGCCCTGTATGGTTAATTACCAATAAAACCAGGGGATTTCATTGGCAATCTTTTGATAATTCTACATAGTATTGCGTGGTAGTTACAATTTACAGAGTAATAGCTGTCTACAACATGTGTGCATTACTTTAATTAACAATGAAAAAGAAAACGGAACTTTGACCGTTTTTTGTTTAGCTTTTAGTTTCCGATTAATCGAAAGTGAGAGAGCATGGTTTCGATCAGATCAAGAGGTCAGTATAATCGAATTATGATTGTTGTTTAGATAGTATCTTAGCATTCAAATACACTAACCATTGAATAATATACTATATCTGATATTCAAACAAAAAATTAAAGAGCAATTTTGTTTAGAAATTTTTCTTCTTTTGAATGATTTTTTTTGTGATTCTCAAAGATCTAGGTCAATCAAATGTAAACAAGACAGACAGAGAATCAAATTTCTAAAATTTTTCTTTGAAATTTTCTCAAAAAGGAATTTTCCGGATGATATAAAATTTGTGTATCAATTTCGTTTTTTAGGACTGACATCATATTCACATATTTGGTTCTCTTTTCTGATAAATAAAAGCATTTATAAATCACAAAGCAAACAATTGTTATAATATGATTAAGTACATAATATTCAACATCTTCAATTTTGTACCCTGTTACAAGATTTTTCAGACAAAAAACATGTTGACCAATGTTAAGATACATAAATATTTGGTGTAATAATTTCCAATAATTTTTTACCCATGTGCATTCAAAGAAAAAAATGATTAGAGCTATCAGGTTTGAAACATATCTCACAGTTTTCACTATTAACTACCTTCCAGCGGTACAGATTATGGTTAATAGCTAAAATATTATGCAGTAGTTTCCATCTAAACATTTTTAATCTATTATCTTTTAAAAATAGAAAGGTAAAAGATAGATTTTTCTTGATGAAATATATGACATTGTCGCCTGATAGTTGTTTTTTCCATGAGCAAAAACCCACTGGGAGCTCTTTATTTGACCTGATTATAATATTATAATCCACATGTGGAGCGGGATCTGCTTACCCTTCCGGAGCACCTGAGATCACCCCTAGTTTTTGGTGGGGTTCGTGTTGTTTATTCTTTAGTTTTCTATGTTGTGTCGTGTGTACTATTGTTTTTCTGTTTGTCTTTTTTATTTTTAGCCATGGCGTTGTCAGTTTGTTTTAGATTTATGAGTTTGACTGTCCCTTTGGTATCTTTCGTCCCTCTTTTATAAGTTTCTTTAAAATTAATTTTGTCTATATTGTAATACAATCCATTACAAAACATTTTAATGTCTTGTGTTAAGTTGATTTTAGTATGTTTTGATATATTACTCTTTAATTTTTGGATCCAACTTTCGGGTAAAGCTTTTCGAAGAGAAATTAATTCAGCGATCCAATTTTGTTTCTTTTTAAGTTTATCTAATATTTTATGAGAAATTTCTCCTTTATCATCAATTACATCATTAACAAAAATTAGGTTTTCCTTTACCCAATGACTATAATATAAACTTTTGCCACATGTTTTTATATATTGGTTTCCCCAAATAACTTGCTTTCTTATTTCCCTATAATTTTCAGGTTCTTTTGTCTTCCCTCCTCCATTTTTAATCCAACATTTCAAAATCTCAAAGTAAAATGTAGGTAAGTTTTTAAGGTTTTCTAGTGACTTATGAGAATTAAGATTCATTTTGAATATCAAATTATTTTCTCCAAACTCTCTAAGATAAAAGGTAGGTATGATTTTCCAGTTAGCGCAAGTTTCATCAGTTAATCTTTTAACCCAATTTATTTTAATAGCCTCAATGTATGCATCAATATCTGTCATTTTTAATCCCCCTTCAATATAATCTTTTCTTAAATTTGAGCGTTCAACTTTCTCGCTACCACCCTCCCATAAAAAATTAAATAAGATTTTTTTAAATTGACCTATAATTTCACTGCTTAGATTTATCAATGAAGCAACATATGTTATATAGGGAATAACTAGTGTTTTAATTATAGTTATTTTTCCTATCATACTCAATTTTCTTTTCTTCCAATCGTTTAGTATCCTTTCTGATTTTTCAAACTGTCTATCTATATTAAGTGTTTCACATTCTTTTTTGTTAAGGCCAAAATAAATGCCAAGACTTTTCACCTTATCTTTCCAATTTATACTTTCAAATTTGTCTTCTATTGAGTTTAAGTCCATTCCTTATTTGTATTAGCATGCCAATCCCAGTACCACCACTTTGGTCTCGAACGCTGGATCTCGTTTTCTCAAACAAAAGAGTTTTGATTTCATGTTAATAGACTAACAACGGGATATGGAGTTTTCATCAAAATAAGATAAATCTCTCATTTTTTTTTAATTATGTGGTTTTATATTAATTATATTAATGACAGATATAGCTATGTCTGTTAAATCCGAGATTACTCAGACGTCCAACGGATATTTTGTCAAACAAACTGGGGCAGTTGGACAACAGCGCCTTATTTTGTCTGGCAACAAAGCCGTTGGTCCTCAGCGTATCTATAACATTTTTCAATTTATATGTACAACAGCAAAACAATAAGCGTAGGAAGACACGATTTTCATATCAAAACATATCAGAATTATCTAAGATTGTATTAAAATTTCGACCATTCCTTACTACGACAATTTATCAAAAGTGTTAAATTCAACCTATGTCTTAGTGTTTTTGTTCTATCAGACTACGTCACAATTTTTACTATTTGTCTATATAAAAAAGAAGATGTGGTTTGATTGCCAATAAGACAATTATCCACAAAAGACCAAAATGACACAGACATTAACAACTATAGATAACCGTACGGCCTTCAACAATGAGCAAAGCCCATACCACAAAGTCAGCTATAAAAGGCCCCGATAAGACAATGTAAAACAACTCAAACGAGAAAACTAACGGCCTTATTTATGTAAAAAAAAATGAACGAAAAACAAATATGTAACACATAAACAAACGACAACAACTGAATTTACAGGCTCCTGACTTGGGACAGGCACATACATAAATAATGTGGTGGGGATAAACATGTTAGCGGAATCCCAACCCTCCCCCTAACCTAGGACAGTGGTATAACAGTACAACATAAGAACGAACTATAAAAATCAGATAGACAAAAATACAAGTGGACGTGGCCGGGTACTTATACATCCCGACAAAAAGACACAATGAACAGATCTGAGAGTACTCGCAGTTATCTGACATCTAGTTCAAAGCCACTAAAACCTAATAAAAAATCATGCATCTAAGACGAAACTACCAATCCGTACACATCCAACATCCAATGGATTTAGTGTAAAGACGTCATAAACAGCCAGAGAAAAACATGAACTTGTGCAATGCCAAGTTACAGGTATCGACAGATTGTAGATCCATGAATATGTATATGTATATAACATTCTAGTACTATTTAGTTAGCTTTTATTTTACTGATAACAAACTCAATATTTATACCAATAAAAACAATATTCAATGATCTTATTACAGTGTTGAATAGATAACCTTTTAAAATAAGTTTATTTAAAGGAGCGACAAGTTTACATGATCATTTCTAAATTTCCGGGAACGGTTAACAACATTTCCGTAAAAATGAGGATGTGCTATCCCGTTTGAAATAAGTTTTCTACAGGTACAACCAAACTTCAATACCAAATCTATGGAAAAATTCAGTAAGGGTTTTACGTAATTTATGGAAACGATATCCCTGGTTTAATAATTTACCAGTAATACATAGGTTGCGTTCGTTAAAATCAAAAACGTCACAACAGACACGGGCATAGCGAACAAGTTGTGAAATATAAACACCGTAAGATGGTGCCAAAGATGGTGCCATGATGGTGTTATGTCTATGACAATTTTTAAATGGGCATATAGAATAAATCTAAATGGCTGTAAACAAAAGTATTATAACTATTTTTAGATACGTGTAGGTGGTTTAACAACGGGTGTTTTCCACTGGTTGGCTTTTGTGTTTATATTGTTGATAGGTTATTAACTTATTTACGACTCTATTCATAAGTTACAAAACGAGAAGATATAAGTAAACTTCTTTAAACAAAAAAAAACAAGAACAAAAAACATATGAAAAAATAATCGAATTTTGAGAATACTATAAGACCAAGTTTTTTTTTCTTGTATATGGCATCCTGACATTGTTTTGAAATAGTAGAATTTTAATTTGAAAACAACATGTAATAAGATAATTTGAATATTAAAAGCTTGATTGTCAAATATCTTAATAAAATATATATGCTCATAGGCTATTTATAACTATACATCTCATACAAAAAAAAGAAAATGTAATAAACACAAGAAAATATATGTATGTCAATGAGCATTTGTGTTCTATTTTATTTATGATTTTATGAAATTCAACTATCCGGTACAATAGCAATTTTAAAAACAAAGGCAGGACAGGAAATATATGAGGTCCATGTGAATTAAACATTTATTTAGAAATTTAATAAAAACAATATTGTTTTGTCAAGTCCAATAGGAAAGACTTAAAGCGTACCGGAATTGACTCTCCATACACAATAAGTTTTAAGTTTTGTAAAAATCCTGTCATATGATGAGGGCACCATGATCTCATTTTATATGATTTTTAATAAAGACTACATCCATACCATATTTAGTCATTATAGTTTATTTTAAACATAAGTTTATTTCCCGAATAATTTGTATTACCTACATAACACGTACAAACTTTTTTTGTTGAATCGATATTTGTTTCTCTGTAATCAAATACACTCGAGATCGATGTGTTCAGACTATACTATAAATATAGGGTGAAAAAGGCTTTATCATATATAATTGTCATGTTTACTCTGTAAATATTCTTTTTTACAGCAACCTAATTTAACCTGACAAATATTTGGACAATAAACAAACACTAAATCTATTATATATTCTCTTCTTTGAAAATTGAAATTAGACAGCCTAGATAACAATGCAATAACAAAACAAATAATAAAAAAAACAAAGATTACAAATATTTCCTGATTGCACATGAAAATTAAATCATCACAGATACAAGGATTGAAATTTAATTTTATACTTTTGCCAGACGCTCATTTCGTCTATAAAAGACTTATCAGTGTGGCTCGAATTAAAAATGTCAAAAAGGTCAAATGAAGTACGAAGTTGAAGAGCATTGAGGATAAAAAAAAATACTTAAAGTTTTGCAAAATACAGCTACGGTAATCCATTCCTGAGGCAGAAACCCCTTGGTTTTTCAAACATTCAAAGTTTTGTAAACACTTTGATTTATAATTATGATCATATCAATGATGATTCATGTGAACACAGAAGTGACGACTACAGGTTGATACCGTGCTGTTATCAATGCGTTTGATATGTTTGAGCTTTAGATTTTGCCATTTGACTATGGACTTTCCGTTTTGAAAATTCCTCGGTTATTTTACTTTTTGTATCCTACTTTTTGTCATATACCAGTTGAATGTAACATGACTTATTCTTCATTATGGAAAACTAAAATAATTAAAGAAATGTCTTTTGAGCTAGAAACCGCGGATTTGAACTTTGCGACATATGAAAGCTAATATAGTACCAAAAAAGTTTTCATTTATAATTTAAAAGTTATGATTTTCATTTTAGCCTGCAAGGATGTCGACCAGTAGATTCACAGGGTAAATTTTTCGATAAACCGATGAGAAATAGTTTTTGTAAAGTAAATCCATATTTGTTATGAAACTGCCTTCGGTTTCAAAACAAGGACTTAAACGAGATTCAATTATGTGTATTATATTAATTCAATTGACAAGCGACATAGTAAACGAAAATTTACAATTTTCTATCAAATGCACGGTAAAATTTTGTGCTCACTTTATAATCGACAGTCTAAATTCAGTCACATATGACGTCAGTTGATACAACCTTAAAAAAATGAAAATATATACCACCTAGAAGTAGACTACGAATAACTCAAAAGTCATTCATACCATCTACTGTCTAAAACTGGAATAATTCAAATCCAACTAAAAGAAACAGAGCAAATATTCCACTATTTAAACAATAAGATAAGGACATTGGACCTCCATATATTGTGGCAAAGGGTCCTGAAAATTTAAATGACTGCAGACAAGATTAAGATATCAGTGCAGTACACTAAATGTAGACTTACATATGACAAATGCAGTGATTGACTTTAAACTACAACTGAAGCTATTTCATTTATATGTTTCCTAAGACATATCTTAATGAAGTTCTTGGTTACAATTTCTTTGTTAAGTGTAATACAACACAAAGTTTAAATTGTATAGAGCATCACTATGCAGGTGAATCTAGACTTATTGCAATCAGGAATAGAACACAGTTAGTACGTTAAGAGACAAAATTCGGGAATCAATCACAACAATCAAATTCCGACTGATTTTTTTCACGCAAAGACCCAATAGTCATTTCGAACGTCGTTTGCGACAACAAATGCGGTCCGGCAGATCTAACGGTTTGTGTGAAATTAATAAAAGTTAAAACATAACTTATATACCGGAATAATTGGATTGGTTGACCGGTAGCATAAATTCCTGGTGGAGTTTTAATTCCTCGAGGGTATCACCATTTCAGTAGTTAGCACTTCTGTGCTGACATGAATTATCATTGATATGGTCATATTTATAAATTAACTGTTTACAAAACTTTTGAATTTTTGAAATACTTAGGCTTTTCTACCTCAGGAATAGATCACCTTAGTTGTATTTCTCAAAACTTTTAGGAATTTTGGTCCTTAATGCACTTTAATTTCGTACTTTATTTGGCGTTTTTAACCTTTTTGGATTCGAGTCTTTTGTAGACGAAACGCGCGTCTGGCGTAGATACAAAATTTAATCCAGGTATATATGATGAGTTTTTTAATAAACATTCCAGTGTGATTACCCGTAACGGACTTACATAATGAAGTAAATGAATCTGGTAACGGCAAGACCACCGTCATCTCCAACGTCGTATGCGACAGCAAATGCGGTCCTGCAAAATTTGTGTGAAATTGATAAAAGTTGGAGCATAACTTATATACCGGAATAATTGGATTGGTTGACCGATAGCATAAGTACCTCCAAAGCATATTAAGACGAAAATTTCTTTATTGGTGTTTAAAAAAAAAAGAGAAAGGCGAGATATTATCTCGCGGCCAAAATCCTGAATCCACCAGATCAGGGATTCTCGCCTACATGATTCTTTAGAAGGTAAACGTACACGTGACTTACTTGCAATTGCTTAACCAAACATATAGTGCATAGCGAGTATCAGCCAAACATAATGATGTTGAAATTTGCGCAGACTCTATATTATATTATATTATAGTTCGTTTCTGTGTGTGTTACATTTTAATGTTGTGTTACTGTTGTGTCGTTGTTCTCCTCTTATATTTGATGCGTTTCCCTTAGTTTCAGTTTGTAACCCGGATTTGATTTTTTCTCGATCGATTTATGAGTTTCGAACAGCGGTATACTACTGTTGCCTTTATTGAATCACATATTTTTGGCCGGATGGAGTGCAATGCTTCTGATCATTTACCAATTTTCGTTGAGCAAATTTCCAGCTTGGCAAGAGAAAGGGTTAATGCGTAAACCTTGGCCTGAAGATTGACAATCCAGATGAATGAGTTATGACTCGTATCAACCGTCACGATTCTACTTCGTCAAAATTATCTCCCCATTACGCCAGTTCATTTTCACAATCGTAGAAATGGAAGCCGTTGTAGGGATGACGCGCTCCTAATTTTGCTCTTGGAAACCGATAAATTTATCCACATTGCACCATTACGATCCTTAAATGTCAGTTGTATTTTAAAAGACAAATGTATCAACTAGCTAATGAGCATCAGATACTGATCTTGTCTGCATTGATTCAACTTAAAACTATTGTCTGATCGGTTGTCAGGTGGAATTTTCGAAAATTCATAAACATTTAAAAAAATTCTAATTAAATATTTCATGGAAGGGCAGACTAGATTTTTTAGTGGTTAAAGACTATAAACCCTAGTTATGACACACAAAAAATTATAATTGTTCGAAGATATGCATTTTCATCATCCAACTTGAAAGACTGTCGTCAAGTACTTTCAGTAAAAAAAAAGCTATTCGAACACACCTTCTCTATTTGTGTGATTCATTAGATAGATATTTCACTTAACCCATATATTGCAACTTTTAGTACTGTGATTTTTTATGTTATAAGGCCACACCAATTTGATCCCTTGTTCGACGGACCCGCCCGCACCTATTTTTTTCAAAACAGATTTTTTTTATTTTTTTTATATTCCCGCTTCCCGCATCCGGAATTAAAATCATGTCCATTTCCCGCACCGTTTTTTTTGTTGTTGTTGTAATTATTATAAAAAGATATCAACATTTGTTAAATCACAGTATAACCTGTATATAACGATTTTAAACATAAAAGCACCCCACCACACTGTGTAAATATCTGTGAGAATATTAGTTTCAGCATGAAACCTGGAGTGCTCCGATAAAAAGTTATAACAGCGGGTATTTCCGTGAAGAACAAAAAAATGGTTTCTTTCCCCCTTACTTATATTCCCTATCAATAATGTTCATTGTTAGAATAAAGTACAAAGAACTTCTGAAGGATTTGCCTTCAACTGCAATTATATTGTATGCTGGCGAAACAAAACTATCCATAGCCGCTGCATGTGTATACACCTGTCCTGTTTGAGTTCAGCAGTTATCGTTTGTTGATGTTGTTCATTAGTATTTTCCCGTTTGGATATATAAATTAGATCGTTGGCTTTCCTGTTCGAATTGTGTACGCTAATAATTTTGGGGTCCTTTATAGCTTGCTGTTTGATCTGTATCAAAGCCCTGTGTAAAAGGCCGTACTTTGACCTGTGTTTGTTATTATCAGGTTGAGAACAACCCTCCCTCGGACAAGGGGTCATTTTACTGATGTAGAAAAGAAAATAGAAATACCAAGGATTTGTATAGTTCTTCTATACAAAACCTTTGAACACTTAGAATTTTGTACTCAAAAAGAGGAGAGTTACATCATATTTTAATTTTTTTCTAAAAGAGGGGTCCACTTATTTTGAATAATATTAAACTGTTAAAGTAAATGTGTTAACATGGTTAAAGTCCAGGAATATTACTAAATTCTTGGACATGTTTTGACCATTTAATACCAGATAGATATATAGTTCTATGAGAAAATATGAGCCCTTTTGTACAAGCAAATATATTATAACTTATATTGATCCCTCATAAAACATGTTAAAGGGATATTTATAACATTAAGGGGTTGCTCCAAACTGATTATGATTTGGATGGAGAGTTGTCTCATTGTCAGTCACACATATTTATATACACCAGATTTAATTATTTCTTGGTGAACAGGGAAAAAATACTTCAGAAATTAAAGAAATGTCAAAGTACAAGTGATAAATCAAGTTTTAATATTGACAAAACCTATTATTTTATGTTTACAAAAAAAAATTCTAATCGCTCGCCTTTACTTTTCAAGCTTCGCCTCAAAAATTTGCAAATCAAATTTTTTTTTTATTAAAATTTTCAAATCGCTCGCTCGCCCCTAATTTTGGAGTCCAAAAATCCGTAGAACAAGAAATTAAATTGATGTGGCGTAAAGTCAACCTGTAGCCTTGATATATAAAAATGATAGAATCTGAAGCGAGACGATGTATGAAATATTCTTGCTTTGTACTAAGTCAAGACAAAATATTCAACTCAAACACGCCCTAACATAAAAAGGTGCACTCGATTTTTTCTTTTCGATACAATTGTTACCCATTTTTTTGAATTTTATCTTGAGTCACATAATGGAAGGGCAGAAACGAAAATTACTGAATTAATAGATTGATTTGTTTTCCGTCCATGGTAAAAAAAAAATTAAATCGGAGGTTATGCTATTTTCTTCATCCAACTTGAAAGATACCCATGTCGTCGACTTGATATCTAATTGTCTGCTTAACTATGTATTAAATAAATTGAAAACTTATGCAAATGGTGTTTTTAAAATAAAACACTTCGTAATTGAGAAGAAAATTGTAATTTTGTTTTTTTCTATTAACTTTTAAAAATTTTGTCACTATGGTAAACATTACGTTAAACATTTCTCGCCTTCTCTAACAAAGAGCTTCGATTCTTTTGTTCTATTTCTACCGGGTTTCCGACTGTCAACGTAACAAAAAAATACAAATATGAATTTCGGAATGTGCAATATGCAGCTTACGAACGGTATATTAAAATATGTTTCGATGATATAAACGAAGCAGCAGGGTGCACTATCCGTCTATTCTTGAAACAACATAAACATTCAGCATGAACATCAAAAGTTTATAAGTTTTTTTTATTATTACAGTAATACATTTAATAATCCGGAGAGCATTGCTATAAATGCATTGATGGATAATTTTTCAAACCTTTGCACAACGGACATTACAGGCACTTTTGATAAGTCCAGGACACTTTCATTGACAGTGCCTATACCTGTCATTGTTGTAACTCAAATGAGAACTTACCTGTTAGAGTCATCAAAGAATGTAAAGTGTGCGATATTCTCAAACCCTTAATGTAAATGAAAGAAAGCGGACACAACAATACAAAACGAACATTTAATATACGGATGAGATGTTGTTATCCGTTTTCTTACTTTATTTTTATACCTCATAGTGAAGAAAGGCCGTGTATCCGACGACTGCAAGTTCGGTATATACCAGTACCACTCTTGAAAGGAGGAGACGTCTTTTAACATATTAACACCCGTTTACTAATCATATAAGATAATATAAGCTTCCTTTTACTGCCAAGAAAAAAGATTTCATAAGAAACAAAACAGGAACATATAAATGTTTCAAATAAGAATACTAGAATTAGATTCTTGGGTTCTCATTTAAGATTTTTAGGACACATACATGTCCTTTGACTTTCATAGAAAATAGCTAAGCCCTAAGTGATAATATTGAACATCTGATTTATAGGAGTAATCCTTATATTAATCCTTAAGTAAAAAGATAAAATTACATGTCTGAAATTGGACGGATATTAGACGAATCATTTAAACACATTAAAAAAACAATACTACCTAACTATTGTTTTTCAATGGTGTGGCTATGTCTTTCTGTATTATATTTTGACCAATTTTAATTAAATAAGGGCAATTTAGCTATATGAAGATAATAACTTTGTTGACTTTGAAGCCTAAACATTATATTGCATTAAATACGCAAATGAGAGACCATAACACTGTGTAAATAGATGCATCTAGGTTTAACGAAATTAAGAAAACGTTTTGTTGATAATTATTTGTCGTAATTACAAATAGGATTTGAAAAAAATTGATGAACAACATTTTTATTTGCATAACGAGTCCCTGTGATTGATACCATGTATGCCGATCGCCTTTTAAGAGAGTTAAAACCTTTGTTTCTTAATAATTTTAAAATTTGTAAACGGACAATTTAAGAAAGGTTTGTTAAATCATATCAGCACCAAAGTACTGACTTCTGAACTGATGATTACCTCGGGGACTGATAGTCCACCAGCAGAGGTATCGACCCAGTGATGTAAAAAATTAAAAAGAAACAACGTGTTTAATAATTTCATGCGTGCGATGCGCTTTTCTAGATATATCAGGAACGCTCAAAGCCAAACATTTGAAATCCGAGGATGTATAAGATTCGAGTTTAGATAAATCCATTTCGAATAGACTAAAAGATTTTACTGGGTCAAGATGTTATTGATGAGATCATCTTCTCCAGGGAAATTGTTAAGGGAAGGCACAAATCCATACAGAGGCAGTTGCTCCTGCAATGCAAACCAATGTAATATGCACATGCTGAAACATATTCAAACCCATTTTTTCTTTTGTTTAAACATAAGATTGAAATTTATTACTGCAAGAGTTTTTCAACTCCGATTTGAAGTTTGCGTTTTTCAAATCTTTGTATTCATGACCTTCAGACTTATCATGTTTCACAAGAGAGTTGTATGGATTCAAGTATTCATCAATTTGTTTATTTTTGGTACTATTAGCAACAATCACTCTGTATTCATGTTGGTAAATGTTCGCTTGTTGTATCGCTTGATAAGGATTAAGATATCCTTCATCTTCTATTGGAATACCATTTTGACCATCTAATACATCTGTGTAATTGTTACCAAAAGCTTTCCTACACTGATGCTGTTCAAACTTTCTTGGGACTGGCAAACTAGGAGGAACAGTACAATGGTGTTGCTCTGTCATTTGTTCCTCGTCAACATATTCGTATGTGTTCATTTCTATTGATCCCTTTGCTGGTAACTGTCTTTCGTCACCTTTCTGTTCAGACGCTCTTTGTTGACGGGAACAACATTTATTCTTGACTCCAGTAAAAAGCATTCCAATAAAAATACCTACTACTAATAAACCAGCACCTCCAGCGTAAAATGCGACTTTATTAATATCATCTTTCCCTTGAAAAAAAATAATGATAAACGATATAGTAATTTCCTAATATCTTTAATAATTTTCCGATTTACAATTCTGCACATTATGCTATAGAAATGTGTCACCTGTTGTAAATCTTTAATTCATCGCTCGATATAATACTACATAGTACTGAATGCAACTTATCAATAGAATTCCATCAGGTGAAACACGACAGTGGTCACTAGGTGAGAAGGGACTTCTTATCCGTCCGGAGCAAATGAGGACACAATTTCTTTCGGTAGTGTTCATGTTTTGTTCAATCTTTTTCAAATCTTTTCAAAGAACGATTATTGAAAAAAGAAACTTTAGATATGATTGCTTTACCACATTAAACGTACTTTCAGTATCAAGTTAAATCTACGAACAAATCTAAATCTAAATCTACGTATTACAAACAAATTGTTGTATAAAAAAAAAGTTAAATAGGACTGTTTCAAAATGTTTAACTGAACAAAGTTCTTTTATCAGCAAAAAAATGAAGAAATTGAAGGGGAAAAAAAGGTTTCACTCAAATAAAAAAAAATAAGCTTTTGCACAAATATATTTAGAGTTTAGAAAAAATAGATTTTTCAAATTTTGTTTTAGGTGTGAATTGTCTAAAACTGCTTCATGAGCATTTCAGTTAATAATATGGATTCATGAAAAATATATATATGATGAACAACAGAAATGTAATTTCTTTTTATGGTTTGCACAATTAGTTTTTAAAGATAAACCCTGTGCATTGGTACCAAATAATTAAAATCAAAATCACAAAAAAATACTGAACTCTTAGGAAAATTCAAAACGGAATGTCCGTAATCATAAGGCAAAATCAAAAGTTCAAACACATCAAACGAATGGATAACAACTGTCAAATTCCTGTACATGTATTTGTGTATAGGATAAAAAATGTGAGTAATGTTAGACGGGGTTTACTTATGGAATATGTGCAAAGCAAACGAACCTACCTTTGCCTGAAGTGTCAAATGTTGACTCAATACAGCCATGTATGTTATCACAACTAAAATATAAAATTTGAAAGTTTTAGATAAATGACATGGGAACACTACGACTATTGAATTTATATTTTTATATAGCAGATCTGGTCGTGTGGTTTAGAGCTCTGGACATGAGCCTTAGCAATTGGTGTTGTACTGTATCAAATGTGTTGAGGGACAAAAATTAGTCGGTAAAAAAATCTAATTCTTACACTGTTGGGTGTAAAAAGTACAATCACAAAAATACTGAACTCAAGGGAAATTTTCAGACTTATGTATACATATTTGTATTAGCTCTGTATCTCAAACACACTGAGATGCAGTGGGCATATATAGTGTATGGTTGTAACTTGTTTAGACTTGTTTGTATAATATACTTGTTTTAGTGACTGTAGAATGAATTTGATCATTATCCCATACGGTCTGATGTGCTTATGCGGTACAAAAAAAAATCAGCCTAAAAATCAAATTTTAACACTGTTGGGTGTAATTTTCTGACTTATATATGTAGGACTCTTAAGTGCGATGGAACTCTAAAGTGCGATGGTCACGCTAAAATGCGGTGGTCTACGCTAAAGTACGATGGTGTATTACGCTAAAGTGCGACGGCTGTTTGCTCGCTAAAGTAAGATGATTTATCACGCTAAAGTGCGATGGACCAAACGGGTAATGTTAAAGGGCTTAAAACTTTAAAGACCACGGATAAAATAGTTAGCCTTTTTGCAAAAGCTAGTATGCTAAGGTTTAATAACATTTGTGATAGGCTTTATTATTACCGGTAGGCTTTAGTGATTGTTTCTTAATTAAGAAGAACGACTACATTATAATTGCTAAAATGGTAGTTTAGGTGTGATAAAAATCTACATTTCCTGTATATGATTTTTTTTTAATTCGGGCGTATCAAATATTTGGATAATTGATGTACATTGCCGTTCACACAGTCTATCACTAATGTGAACATCTCCCCTGAAAGTCGTCATTGTAAATTACAAATACAAAATTTGTTCATTGTGTAATATACATTTGTTCAAATTGTTTTTAATTTAAATGTGAGAGAAATGCAATGTTCTGTTGTATTTTCCTACAATGTACAAACTAATGTTTTAGCGGACAATTTATAATTTACGCATAAGATATGTACCTTTATTTTGCCGACGTTACTTTTTAATAAAAGCGACAATATGTTTAACGGGAACCGCAAAGTAAACTGCAATATAAACCATGATTCAAATGTATCTGCTCGCTCCCAATAAAAGCAGGATACCGGATTTCATGCGAATATCGAATATAAGTTTTTATTTGAAGGGTCTATAGTAAAATGGTCGACTAGTTCTTCCAGCTACAAAAATATATCTCTTTGCTTCAGCCGACAAAGCATGGTTAGGTTTAAATTAATTAAGTCATTGACAATTAGTTTAAAAATATTTGTAATTTGTTTTCCGGCGTGTTCAATTTCTAGTTAGTATAAACGACTGTTAACGTCATAATCCAACTACGTTCCGTACGTCTATACTTTCGCGGACCATCGCACTTTAGCTTGTGTAAGCATCGCACTTTTGCGAAGACCATCGGACTTTAGCGTTCCCATCGGACTTTAGAGTCCTACATATATATATTTAGATGTTTCGAATTTTAGTGTGAAGTCCATTTTCACTGAACCAGTGCACAATTTTTTTAGGGGCCAGCCTTGGTCCACCTCCGAATGCGGGATTTTCTACACATGCTATGTGTGAGTTTCAACTTTGTATTACAGGTTGATTATATCTTTGACTGTTTCTATGTGATGTATATGTTTTTATATTCCGTCAAAAATGTGTTGTATATTTGAGTTATGCTGTACTTAAATAAAAGTATCGGATCTTAGTTTATCTTATCTTATATTTAACAAACATTTGCAATGCTGGAAGTCAGGTTAGTTTTTCAATTTTTGTTTCATTGACAAAGATTTTCGAATAAATTGTCAAGCATCACATCAAACATTTAATTGATCTGTCTCAATATTCGATTCCATATATCTATAAAAATTTCATAACCTAAATGTAAATTCTTTAAACAATTTTTTCATGTCTGCATTTAACACACCTCAGAGATGCCTTTATTTTCCTTATTTCTAGAGTTAAATGTTTTTTTTTTTAATTAGATGAATAAGATTAATAAAATTAACGGTACCAATTTTCTTGCACCAGATGCGCATTTCGACAATACATGTCTCTTCAGTGATGCTCGTGGCCAAAATATTTGAAATCCAAAGCTTATATAAAAGATGAAGAGCTATAATCCAAAAGGTCCAAAAAGTATAGCCAAATCCGTGAAAGGGATCAGAGCTTTGCATGAGGGAGATACATTCCTTAATTTAAAATAATTTCTAATATTTTGTAACAGCAAATTTTAATAACACAAAAAATCCGTATTTTCATGCCAGTACCGAAGTACTGGCTACTGGGCTGGTGATACCCTCGGGGACTAAAAGTCCACCAGCAGAGGCATCGACCCAGTGGTAGTAATAAAATTAACGGTACCAATTTTCTAATCAGGAATATGACAGTTGTTGTCCATTCGTTTGATGTGTTTTATCATTTGATTTTGCCATTTGATAACGGACTTTCCGTTTTGAATTTTCCTCGGAGTTCAGTATTTTTGTAATTTTACTTTTCACTTATACAGAGGTTGCAATAAGAAATTCCTTGATTGCAGGTATGACGTCTTTTAAAGGTGTCAGACCATCAATTCAAAACCCGCATATAATCCACAAAACTTTTCAATGTTCCCAGCGTCGTTGAAATCAGGTATATTATGAATTGTACATGTATGTTCTTTCTATTTTACAATTTGTAACTAAGGTTTTAAGTCTTGAAGTGAAACGCCAATGCTCGGCAGTAATTTTCTACCAAAAATAATTTCTATTTTTCTGGAAATCTTATATAAGTAATCTATGACCCGTACAAGTACTTAATTTTTCATGCAAAATCATGAAAAAATAAGTTTAGCTCAAATGGTTTACACCTATATCTCTTTAACCAGCATTTTTTTTTTGCAAGTTTGTATGCTACTTTAAGTAAAAAACGACATAAAAGCACTGTTTTGTCAGGGAAGGACTACTAAATTGAAGTAAATAAGTTGGTGGTCTGACACCGAGACGCAGAATTGAATGTATACCCTTTTCATTCGCTTGAATAGTTGATTTTCAGAAAACCTGATTCCTTCATTGACAAGTATTTTGTAATATCTATTCTCAAGAAAAAACTACATCTTCTCGGTTGTTATTTCTTACGTGAGTGTATCACGAACTTACCGCTTGTTATCTCGACAAATACATTCTTCTAAGCAATTCTTTCCGTATAATCCAATCGGACATTCTTTACAGGTTTGACCAGCATCAGAAAATGTACCAATAGGACAATCTAAATGAGTAATCAAAATAGAGCAAATACTCATTTTTTACTGTCATATTATTGTATATGACGGCTTTTTTTATCAAGGTTATTGTTGGGTTTTTTTAAATTGTTTATCAACTCACAGCGGTATAATACTGTTGCCTTTATTTTATTGATTTTGTATTTACATTTCATCATTGATCAAAATTTTTAAACCCGCTGCATTTGTTTGTACCTGTCCTAAGTCAGGAATCTGATGTTATTAAAGTAGCTCCTGATTATAGATGTGGTTGATAATTATTACTCATTTCTCTTTTTTCACATAGATTAGACCGTTGGGTTTCCCGTTTGAGTAGTTTTACACTAGTCATTTATGGGGCCCTTTATAACTTGCTGATCGTTGTGAGCCAAGGCTCCGTGTTGAAGAGCGTACTTTGACCTATAACGGTTTACTTTTACAAATTGTGACTTGGATGGAGAGCTCAAGTTATCTCATTGGCACTCATACCACATCTTCTTATATCTACTGAGCTTTTGATTTTTTCCATTTTATTAGGAACATTCGGTTTGGATTTTCCTCGGAGTTGAGTATTTTTGTGATTTTACTTTATATTAAACGTATAGAGAGCATACAACGAAGAGCTACCCTTATACAAAGACTATGAGCGTATCAGTAGTGTCATACCATGATGAAAGACCATGGATGGAAACCTCTTGTAAAATTAAATTGCTTTACGCCACATTAGCACATAAAATGGAATTGAGAACAGCGCCTTGTACCACTGAACAAAATAGTCAAAGACCTAGTAGCCATACCCAATGAACATTATATTGAATTTAATAACAGACAAAAGACTGCAAGGCAAGTATAACTGAAAAGATTATCGGCAAATACTAACATTTACGAAAATTCTTTCTAATCACGAACTGTAAACGAATGGAACTCATTGTTGAACATTGAAAAACATTGAAAAACAGTGGAAAGACAATGGCGCACACACACATCCTGTAAAATTATGTCTCCAGCAGAAGAAGATACGGCAAATCTACTGTTAACTTACCTCCACCATAACCCGATGATCCAATATGCCTTTTGATTGTACAACCGATTTTATGGTCGCATCTGAAAACATAAATTCATGATAATTAATTACTTTAAACCTTTTATCATTAGCTGTACTGGCTGATTATTTGTTTGTCGATGAATTAACGTCCTTCTTGAATTCACGCCAGTGTATTAGTAGCTTCTATAGGCCATTCAGATATTTTCGAAACGTATCCAAAACTGTCGATCATTGAAAGAGGTAATTATACATATCTTCTTACGGTCTCTAATTGTGTTTGTCTTTTAAAAGAACATAGGCGTTTTGATGTGAATGATAATCAAATATCATGTATAATGAGAACGCCTCGTCGAATTCTTTTTAGCTCACCTTGCCCGAAGGGCCAAGTGAGCATTTTTCATTATTTGGCGTCCGTCGTCGTCCGTCGTCGTCGTTCGTCGTCGTCGTCGTTAACTTTTTACATTTTGAACTTCTTCTAGAGCTCTACTTAATGGAATAGCACCAAACATGGCCTAGATGTTCCTTATGAGATGCTGACCAAGTGTTGTTACTTTGTAGCCGATCCATCATCCAAGATGGGCGCCAGCAAGGGACTTAGTTTAAATAGGACCCTATGGGAAATGCGTACAAATGACTTCTGTTAGAGAACCACTGAATGGAATGGAATTAACCATGGCATGAATGTTCCTTATTAGATACTGACCAAGTAATGTTACTTTGTAGCCGATCCATCATCCAAGATGGCCGCCAGCAAGGGACTTAGTTTAACATAGGACCCTATGGGAAATACATACAAAAGTCTTCTTCTAGAGATCTACTGAATGGAATGAAACCAAACATAGCATGAATGTTCCTTATGAGGTGCTGACAAAGTGTTGCTACTTTGTCGCTGATGCAACATCCAAGATGGCTGTGAGTAGGGAGACCTAGTTTAACATAGACCTTTACGGAAAATGAATACAAATGACTTCTTTTAGAGAACCACTGAATGGAATGAAACGAAATATAGCATAAATGTTCCTTATCAGGTGCTGGCCAAGTGTTGTTACTTTGTAGCCGATCCACCATCCAAGATGGCCGCCAGTAAGGGACTTAGTTTAAATAGGACCCTATTGGAAATACTTACAAATGTCTTCTTTTAGAGAACTACTGAATGGAATGAAACCTAATATAGTTTGAATGTTCCTTATGAGGTGTTGACCAAGTGTTGTTACTCTGTAGCCGATCCAACATCCGAGATGGCCGCCAGTGGGGGGACTTAGTGTAACATAGGACCTTACGGGAAATGCATATAAATGACTTCTTAAATTGAACCACTGAATGGAATGAAACGAAACATAGCATGAATGTTCCTTATGAGGTGCTTACCAAGTGTTGTTACTTTGTAGCTGATCTATCATCCAAGATTGACGCCAGCGGGGGACTTAGTTTAACATAGGACCCTATGGGAGTACAAAAAATGTACATACAAATGTCTTCTTTTAGAGAACCACTGAATGGAATGAAACAAAACATAGCATAAATGTTCCTTATGAGATGCTGACCAAGTGTTGTTCTTTGTAGCTGATACATCATCCAAGATGGCTGCCAGCGGGGGACCTAGTTTAAATAGGACCTTATGTGAAATGCATACACAAGTCTTCTTCTAGATAACCACTGAATGGAATGAAAACCAAACATAGCATGGATGTTCCTTGTGAGTGCTGACCAAGTGTTGTTACTTTGTAGCCGATCCATCTTCAAAGATGGCTGCAAGCGGGGGACCTAGTTTAACATAGGACCCAATGAAAAATACATACAAAAGTCTTCTTTTAGAAAACCACAGAATGGAATGCAATATTAAACCAATTTGTTTTTTTATATGTTTTCAAAAACCCAAGTAGAGTCAGGTGAGCGACACAGGCTCTTGAGAGCCTCTAGTTTCAATCATAACATGATGTCGGGGATCAAGAAGATAAATATTTATCTTAAAATGAAAGCAAAAAGAAAATATCAGAAAAGATTATATTTCTGTCAAAAACGTTTCAAAAATAATTAAACAACCAGTGAATTCATAGATGGATGTCTGTTTAATTTCCAGCTGAAAGTTAAATGTATACATAAAGAGTGGAGAACATGTTAATGCAATGTGAATGTGTTCTAGACCGACACACTTTTACAATAGTTCACAAATTTGATCTGATATAAGTGATATATGCTGATTTTTATTTGTATGGCTGCCGTTTTTGAAAGAGGCGTCACTTTGAATTTTCAAGGAGGGTCTTAATATCTTATCACGGAATTTTGTTTCGCAATTTTCATTAATCCGCCAAAAAAAGCAAAAAGGTACCAATACCTTGTTCATAAATATTCCGTATCAACTTCATAAATAAAACACGATAGTCTTGAAGTATAGATTCAGGGTACTGGCATTGTTTATCATCTTAATAACGTATTGTAGTATTATTTCATTTGTCTTTATGAATATTACTTTTACTGTTTAGTCTGTTTTTTGGTTATATCCATTTGACGTGACCGTCATTGTGTTATTGTTCTATGATAATTTTTGTATTCTTGTCTTTCGTTTTAGCTAATGTGCTTTGTCTGTATGGCTTTTTACAGTCTTTTATGTTCTTTGAAACATATGACGTGGCTCTGTATACATCCCGTCATTGTGTTATTGATTCATGGTAACTTTTTGTATTCTTGTTATGCTTTTTGCGAATGTGCTTTGTCTATATTCCTTTTTGTGCTTCTTTGTTATATACTTATTTGTCTTTATAGTGATTAATATAATACCACAATGTTGACTGATGTACCCCTATTTTGACATTTTTACCTGTTATGTCCTGGGTTTTTTGTTCACACATCGTTGCCGATATAAGAGTTATATAATGGAATTTGATGCGACTGTCAAACAAGTGAGGGGTTTAGCTAGCTATAAAACCAGGTTCAATCTATCATTTTCTTCATAAGCAAATGCCTGTATCAAGCCCTGAATATGACAGTTGTTATCAATTAGTTTGATTAGTTTGAGCTTTTGAGTTTGCCAATTGATTTGGGACTTTCCGTTTAGAGTTTTACTCGGAGTTCAGAATTTTAGTGATTTTACTTTTTGTTCAACAATATCAAAACTTTCTCAAAAACACAAGTCATGCATATAATATATATTTTGTAGATGTAAAAGTTAACAGGAATCCACCCATACATATAAGTTTCCTTGCAAGCTTGCATTCAATTGATCTCTGGCGGATGGCCGTCTCATTGGCAGCATATTTTATCTTTATTTCATACAGTTGGTCTATAAATCCCAAGGAGAAAGTTTCGAATAAATTTTTTTATACATGTTTACTCTATAATTATAAACAATATTACTGTAAGATGTTTGATGCAAAATGACCTTTTTGTTATTAAATGTTTGCATCGTTAAGCCTACTTCCACAATAAATCTCTATTTTTATAGCAACAGTAAGTAAACGTTTGTCATAATCTAAATATGATATCTGTATCCCTCCTGTAATATTTGTGATAATAAAAATGTAACGTTTTTTTAATCTGAGATGTCATTACAAACACTCGCATATTGATTATTGTGTACTTCTTAGTAAGTAGACAATAGAACATCGCCCGCAAAATAAAAACAATTAACAAAAAAAAAGGAAAAAGTCTATCATTCCTATTTTATAAATATGATATAAGCGCATGGTCGTTAATATAAGAAATAGGAAGATTAAGGAAAGTACTTCTGTCTCAATTCATGTGTGATTTATTCTTTCTATTCTTTTTTACTGTTGTTGGCATATTTTCAAAACAGAGAAATAGACTTTCTCCCTTTGAAGTTACGAGTGTGTCTTATTACTCACATTTGATCATCATTACAACTACACATGTGAGCACAGTGGAATCCGTAGAATGGCTTTGGACATTTATGACACTTTGCACCATTTTTCGAAGTATATCCAATGTCGCATTCTAAAATGCAAATTGTTTATCAATCATCAATAAATATATAAAATAAAAACATCTATCATTTGATAAAAATGAAACCGTCAGGGACATATATCCGATTGACAATGGTCTGTAAACACCTAACAACACGAACCACCAATGTTCTTAACTTCTGTTCTTTTACCTTGACGCTATATTATGTGTTTGTCGCGTGCGTTTTATAAAACAATTACTATAAATTTTTTAATTGAATTGTGAGGTTTTTTTTATGTAAATATCATATATATTTTACATTAACATATATTTTATTATATAAACACATATTTTTATTTTTTTATTTCAATGAAGACATATCGGATTTTCATGAATAATGATTTTTTTGATAACACATAAATATTTATTTTTTTATGAACATGGGATATTTTATTCATAAAACGTACAATTATGATGTTTCATTTTGTTGACGTATTTCTATTTATGCGCATATAAACTGTATTTTTTACACATATTTTGATTTTTTTTTATCTTCTGTCTCAGAGAAGAATGCGGCCGAAATTATAGACAATCAACAAATTTATTTCTATGAAATTTCATTACTTTGGACAGACATACAACACTTTCGTGTTTAAAAATATAAACAGAAAAGCTTTTTTGCAACAATCTTTGGGATATCTTCTTTCAATTAGTTAGCATTTAATTTACGTAACAATTCTTTGGAAATTACTTTTTCATATTATTTATAGAATTTCATATTTTTAGGGAAGAATGGCATTGTTTGGCCTTTTTTACTCTTCGATGATTTGTTCATTAACATTTTAACAAAAGATCTTCATACATAATAAAGTTAAAAGCCATTGCTTTACAAATGTGTCAATGTACACGTTTTCAAGCTAATTGATAAGATCAATCCTAAACTGCATATTTTCCAAATATGTCGCAGTTTGGATAACGTCTAAAAAAACATTTAACATTAGAAACGTCATTACTTCCCTGTAGATGTATCATGCCAAACGGTAAACGAAATTATTACATCTTACAATCGAATATAGATATATGTGTTCATTATATTCCCCAATTTCATAAAAAATAACAAACACATAAACATAAATCCTACTTTATCCGTGTCTGTACTTTAAATGAATCGGATACAAGATACTGTATATTAAGACGAAGCATTATTTTTCTTAACGGGGTACTTAAGATACAGTGAGTTTGTAGGTATAGGATATTAACCAAGACAATATGTAAACAATAAAATACATTATGTAGTCAATTAAAATATATATGTAAAAATTATTATTTGTGATGATGTGAAATGTTGTTCACAGTGTGTGTTTGCACATTATTACACTATGTTATACAATTAGAGACCGTTTTGACTTTTTTATACATTCATTTACATTTTTAATTTTAAAAAAATATTTGATCTTTTTTATCATCTTCCATCTAACACACGACGTATTCTGAAGGTCGTATAGATGTATCATATAATTACGTAATGATAAAGACATGACAACGTAAAAAGATGACATTGTGCACTGACTATAACGTTATCCCACAACTTTACATACGTTGTGGGATAACATTGTTACAACGTCGGTTAAAGTTCTAGTTATAATATGTTCCCAACTTTCAAAAACATCGTATTAAACATTCTGTTTTATCCGTGGACGGAAGCGTATTAGGACTATCCTGATTAATTTTATTTTGTTTCCAAATTTTGGAATGGTCATTTTATTTTTGAAATTTCCCACTTGTATAGAGCGAGACCAGTGAGCAAATAAAGGCAACAGTAGAATACCGCTGTTCGAAAGTCATCAATCGATTTAGAGAAAACTAAAACTGAGATAAACAAATCAACTATAAGATGAAAACAACCTAACAACAGAACACTGAAGTGCACAAACAACCAAAACGACAATGCAACACACACATGAAGGAACTATAAGATAGCAACTGCCATTTCCTGACTTGGTCCAGGACATTTTAAGAAAAAATGGTTGGTTGAACCTGGTTGTGCGGCTAGCAAAACCTCGCGCTTTTATGGCAATGTTAAACATAGAACTAAAACGATTACACAACATGACAGGACTACGTATATCAGTACAAATAAATGCAAGAACAGTACGGACAGAGAAATACACATATAAACATTACAATAGGACATTTTGACATGCTAATAGTTTTCAAAAAAGTCACGATGTTCTCAATCCAGATATTCACTAGGTTAGTTTAGTTCATTATATTATAGTTCGTTTCTGTGTGTGCTACATTTTCATGGTGTGTCGTAGTTCTCCTATATTAGATGCGTTTTCCTTAGTTTTAGTTTGTAACCCGGATTTGGTTTTTCTTCTCGATCGATTTATGAATATCGAACAGCGGTATACTACTGTTGCCTTTATTTAACAAAAGTCGAAAAAATAAGTTTGGGACTAATGAGGGTAGGAAGATAAAATTTGGAATTTCCAAGTTTAATATTGATAATTTCAAGATCAATGTTGATAATTCTAAGATTGAAGTTCGAAACTCCAAGCTAAAAAAAGGTTAAAAAAACCACATCTAAACCAACTAAGTAAAAGTCAAATTGATATCTAAAATTATTCCCACGCAAAACAAATACATCACTAAAACAACTCAAAATATCCGAAAAGAGCACGTTTTAAAACGCCTACTGGACATGATTTTTATATTTATATTAGGCGAACCATTATCTACCGTTAGGCCTATTGAACCTTTTTGTAAAGTTAAGAATTCGTGGCTACATTATAACTGTTCTATGCAAAAATAATAAATTAATTATCATAGTTAGTTGTACTTGTGAGTGAACTTACTTCAATGAAAACTTACTGAAGGTCTTTGAAAGGACGGTCATGCACGAGGGCATTACAAATTATCACTTAAATGCACAGTGTCATTAACACAATTTCATTATAGAAATTTTTATTCCTAGTGAAAAGGGAAAACTGGTTACCATTATGGCTGCCTCAAGTTGGAGTTGCTTGAATTTGTTATAATAGCCCACACCAATATTATCTGAAGCGTCATACGCTGTAACAACAGCCAAAATAGGATAATTGAGGATTTTTTTTTTTTATAAACAAGATATCTGAACATCTCAAGAAAATAAGAAAAAATTCAACTTAAAACAAATCGATATTAGCATCTGTAAGACTTGTCAATGTCTTGTTCACAACTAATTATTTACAAAGAGCCGCCGGACTGAAATTGTATAAGGTCGTTACTTGAATATGTGTATGACGTTTGGGATATCATTGGTGTGGGATATTATAACAAATTAGATCAATGCTAACACTAATCATTTTGGGGCCCGTTATAGCTTGATGTTCGGTGTGAGCCAAGACCAAGAGTTGTCTCATTGGCACTTATATCAAATCTTTTTATTAATATCTGAAGGATGTTGTTTACTGGATTTACAAAGCTTTTATCATTCAATTTAATGGACAGAGTGCTTCAATTAAACAAAAAATAAACTGGTTGGTCTACGCAGAGTCTTCTGTTTGCCTTTAATGTTTCTCACCTCTGCATTCTTTTTTTGAATTTTCGTAGAAGTGGACACAGCAGGTGATTCTGTAAATAAGTAAATGTTATTTAATAAAAGCAAAATACTTAAGTAACAAAAACATACTGGCTTTAATTAAATCCTAAAATTTCAGCTAGTGAACAATAGATGAACGGTCATGTTGTTTTTTTTTAAATCCGACGATATCAGAACAATTTTTTTCACTTAAAAATCTAAATCTTGCAGTAGATAGATGATCATTAAAACTAAATTACAACAAAACGTTAAAACGCTTTTAGTTTTTCAGAAACTTTTTCAGGGCTTGTATTTCCTATCACGATTTCCTTTATAGAGGGTTTGCTGCTCACAAGAAAGCTATTAAACCAAGAGTTCCAAATGGTGAAGTTGAAACCATTCTCCGTAAATTTAACGGACGCCATCACGAGTTGGTTGACAGTTATGGAATAACCGTTTCACAGATGATATCGGATATAATCCTTTTGTCGTTACTACAATCCCATTCCCTTTTCACGAATGTAACCCACCGAATTAGACTATTTGCCGGGTTTGTAATAACATACCAAACACGACGGCTGCAACATGTGGAGCAGGACCCGCTTACCCTTCCGGAGCACCTGAGATTACCTCCAGTTTTTGGTGGGGTTCGTGTTGCTTAGTCTTAAATTGTCAATGTTGTGTGTTCTGATATCCGTCTGTTTCGTCTTTTTCCTTTTTAGCCATGGTTTTGTCAGTTTAATTTCGATCTATGAGTTTGGCTGTCCCTCTGGTATCTTTCGCCCCCTTTTTTTTTGTATTATCATTTGTTTCATGTTTTTATTGCACTCCCCTAAAAAAAACGACGATCAAATAAAAAAATACCATTCATGTAACAATTAGTGTATAGTTTATTTTTCATAACAAGTTTTATTTACTTTAGTCCGTATAAAAATTATTCAATTTTGCAATTGTATATGGCTTACAATTTAGTCCGTATAACAATTGTGCAATTTTGCAATTGTATATAGTTTACAATTTATCAAGGATGAGTAAATAAAGGCAACAGTAGTATACCGCTGTTCAAAACTCATAAATCCATAGACAAAAAAACAAAATCGGGGTAACAAACTAAAACCGAGATAAAAAATATAAGAGGAGAACAACGACACAACACTAAAATGTAACACACACAGAAACGGACCAAGCATCAGACAAAATCTGAGATCTTACTAACTGTAAAGTACACTTCATACAACTGGGAAACAGCTCTTTTCACATTGTTTGTACATTACAATGTACACGAACATTCTTTTTTAAATTACACTGAAGATCATGTGGAATTATTTTCCTTCAAAGAATTTTAATAATGCATTCAATATCATTAGTTACATGGTGTGTAAGTGACCTAATACGATATATATGGGGTCAGTAAATTATATGTCCCCATATATATCGTATTAGGTCACTAGCACACCGTGTAACGAATTTATCTTACCGACTATCTTCACATGTGGTATTTTGACTAGCGGCCTATCAAAGTGATTAAGTCTCCAATACTTAGTATTAAAATCCTACTTCCATTTGTCTATACAGAAAACAAATGCCAACAATAACAACTTTTTAGCTTTTAATTTGTTTTATGAATTTATTTCAGTCGTTCGTTACATGTATCAATTTCTTGAATCCTTTCAGATTTCTTTTTTTTTGTTTTGAAAGGGAAGTTACTCCGTTATTCCAACAATAACAACTTGTAAGCTTCAATTATGTTTTATGAACTAAATTCAACCTTTCATCATCAATTTCTTCGTCTTTAATATCCTTTCAGATTTTTCCTAACACCGTGTTGTTTTTATAAAGGGTTGTGGCATTTTTTTTTTTTTGAAAGGAAAGTAACTCCTTACTAACCCCATATGCTGACTTACCATGTATGGTAACTAACCCTATATTTTTTGGACACACTATATCAAATAAACATAGTCACCACGTGAAGTCATTTAACCAATCATATCTTTATAAATTTATAGGAGGTAAGATAAAATTTAGTATTGTAAATAAATAATCCTACATTAATTTATTATCCAACGACTTTACCGAAATACAAATAACAGAGATTACATCTGTCTACAAGAGAAATGTCCAATTGAAACATTAGTAATAGTATCCGTCCGTCTGAGTATCAGCCAATCTATCTGTCCGATACATGCTTGTAGTCAAACCGTCAGTTCAAACTCTTTTGTACATAGCGCTATTATTCATCTTATGTTTTGACCATACTGAACCGTCATTTTCTAGGACTCGAGGTTTACACAATTGTTTGGGTTTTTTTGCTTATGCAACTCAATTCCACAATCCCCTCTGAGGCCGTTTGGAAGACATCATTCATATTTTGTACCATTGTTTGTAATCATGTTAAGTTGACCAATTCACAGTTTGTATTTATGTTATGGTACTTTGCAAAGGTTATATACTTTTAGTTTGCTTTAAAATAGACTGCGAGCATATTTTTCATACCGTATAATTAGCAATTTTGTTGGGTTTTTGTTTTTACCTATCATACATCGATTTATTAGCTGTATTGGTTTAAAATAGTGTCCTCTTTAATGTACGTTTGTTTTATCTAATAATCGAGATTCAACCGGGAATATGAAGCAAATGCTCATTCAACCCCGTCAAATGTTCATCTTACTAATCCAAGTCAAGGACCTTATCAGATAATGTCGTAAGACTATCTTGATGATGTTCAATTAATATAAAAAAAAATTGGTTAAAATGGCAGATATTCAGTTGTTCTTTTTTCATTCAAATGTGTAAATCTAAATTTATTTTTTTAATTAAGAGGGCTATAACTACGTTGTGAGAGAAAACATGTCAAACATAGTTTGTTTCCATAACACATAGTGTGGAAGATACCAAAGGGAGAATAAATACATGTTGAAATAGAAGACGGGGATGTGGAAACGACATTTAAAACCTATCCGCC
Source organism: Mytilus galloprovincialis (assembly GCF_965363235.1). Classification (NCBI taxonomy): domain Eukaryota; kingdom Metazoa; phylum Mollusca; class Bivalvia; order Mytilida; family Mytilidae; genus Mytilus; species Mytilus galloprovincialis. The sequence continues at coordinate 52,271,724 of NC_134840.1, forward strand.
GTCATCTGTAATCATTGTATGATATTTTGGTCAATTAACTCTTGGCGTCCGTAATTTTCGAAGAGATCACTTTTCTTTTACCATCAAGAATACTTCGTTCAGTCGATTTCTTGTAAACAGCAACCTCCATCAGGGAAATCATGATTGGACATTGGTGCTCTTGAATAGTGTTTCAACTGGGAAGTTTACTCCATATACACGTACTATTAATATAGTGTCACAAAGAAATGAAAAGCAACTAAAATGAACGTTTTTGTCGTAAAGTATACCATACATTCATGGTCAATTTCGAGATGCAGGTCAAAATATGAGAAATACTTTAATGTAATAGACTTATCAAGTTGAATGAAGTACATGAGTTCATAACAGCCAACAGGATTTTGGAATATTTATTGAACCATCATCATTTATATATCGAAACGTGAACTTTCTTTTAAGAAGCTTATGCAGAAACTCTGTCTCCTGTAAATATATGAACAAGTCGGGAAGAACAGGGTCACATTCTGTGTTTTTAGGAATGCTGATTTTTTGTTGAAAAACATAACCTCCAAACGAAATACACTTGAAATATGTATATTTCTAGGTCTACAAGTTAAAGGCATAATGTATGATTTTGGAGAACGAAAAGTAACTTATCCTTTCAAGAGAGAGAGTAGGGAGAAGTGGAATATCATTACCACTTGGTGTAATTGATCTATGACATATACATGAAAGTGTTTTACATGCAATTATACCTGTCTGCAGTTTTTGTATATGATACTGTGCTTTATAGTTTCGACAAGGTACAGGGTTTTTATTGGGTTTTTTTTAATTTATTTATACTTTGTACTGTCAATTTTAAATGAAGATTAAATAAAATGTGTTACTGGTATTGAATATGCATTAAACTCGTGTGCATATACCTCAAATTATTTGTTTTATGTCAAGAAAAATGTATTCGCATAATGAATCAAATGATTTGCTGTTAGATCAAGAAATTCTGTAAAAGTAGCGCTAAACGGGACAATTGATTTTACATAGATAAATAAAATCGTATAATAAAGAAGCAAAATGAGGTTGTTAAATTTGATGTTTGCCTTTTTGTGCTTCTTTGTTACATTTGTTTGTTTTTATAGTGATTAAAGTGATAACACAATGTTGACTATTGTACCCCTATTTTTGACAGTTTAGCCTATTATGTCTGTTTATTTTGTTCACGCATCGTTGTCAATATAATGGAATTTGATGCGACTGTAAGTGAGAAGTTTAGCTTGCTATAAAACAAGATTCAATCCAACATTTTTACACATCAGAAAATGACTGTACCAAGTCAGGAATATGACAGCTGTCATCTATTCGTTTGATGTGTTTGAGCTTTTAATTTTGCCATTTACAAGGGGCTTTCCTTTTTGAAATTTCCTCTCCGAGTTCAGTATTTTTGTGATTTTACTTTTTTCTTTGATTCATATCAACACATAAAATTTTCATAATGTTGTAATAAAAAAAAATATATTGAGTTTCCATTTGTGTACATCGTAAACATTGTAAATTATTAAGATATCTGTCTACATCATATCAACTTCAATAGTAACAAATAAATAGTTAGTGCTTAGTATTTTTATATAAATGATGTCTCTTCTACATTTGTATTTCAAATTTGTTCCTGGAAACAGAACAAGTTGCTAATCCAAAGCTGACCACGCGTCGTATGTTAACTTGAAATCAAATTATTCATCAGCTGTTTCTTACTTTTTATATTTAAATTTTGAGAAATAGAATGGCAAGAAATCCGCCATATATTCCTTTCCATAACCTACCGACGGTAGATGTATATCATCCCGATGACACAAATCATCGTTAAAAAAAACTCGATCAATAGTTCGGTTTCCTGTGTAAATAGTTCTGTGTTTTAAATCCCAGGAAGAACAGAGTCGCTGCTCTATTCATTTCGTTGAATCATCGACAGTATTAGTTTAAACATATTTATTTGAAGTGGATTGGGAAACAATTTTTGCAACTTATATTAATCCCTTTCCACTTTGCGGGTGCGAGTGCTGCCTTGTAGCGGCATTAGCCTGCTATTTTTCGAAATCTACAAGGGTGCCTTTAACGTGCAAGAGATATGGCTCTCTCTTAACACGGGTCAGCCATTTATCGTCCCCTTCCGATGGACTATCATCGTTTCCTCAAGACCATACTTGCAAACGGTGTCAAGGGAGAGCCGAAAATTCAGTCCCTGAAATGTTCATCCCAGACGGGAATCGAACCAGGAACCTTTGTGTTAGTAGTCCGATGCACTAACCACTACACCATCGACAGTATTAGTACTTGGTCACATCGAAATTTTATATTTCCCTTGTCAATTAGGTGTAATTTTTGTTTACATGGGCGACTTTACATCATAAGCTGTTTCCCTTAAAACCGATGTTTATTGAGACATGACTTCCCTGTGAATGTGCTGGAGATTGGCGGATTTTAGACGTTTTTTTTATGAATTTTTGTTGCTTAAATCTCATATTATCAGCATATTGTCGCTGCAGGCAGACCCATTGGTAGCCTTCGGCTGTCGTCTCTTTGACACATTCCCCATTTCCATTCTCAATTTTATTAGAAGACATCTGATCTAATTGCTTTACTTTGAGTAAAAAAGAAAATTAGCATGGAGCAGACAAAGTGTATTGTTGGATCAGAAAATTCCTTATCCAAATTACCCTTGTGTTGAGCTTCCCGTACGGTTTTAGACCTCCCATCAAAATATCCCGAAATGAAAATATCATTTTCCTCTATAAAAAAAAATCAGCTGGTCTTAAAGAAAAATTGATTTAAAAAAAACATTTGTTTGTCCTGTTTCTGCTTGTTTTGTTTATTTTGATGCAAAAAATAATAATAGTAACAACGCAAAGAAGCATAGCATTCCTAAAACCTAAAATTTGGTTCAGCAAACTGTAAACTTTAATACATAACACTATGTTTCAATGAAAATGTTTTAGTGTCTAACAAAACCATTTTGAATGTGAATCTCGTATAACTTAACGTAACTTTAAAGGATAATATCAGGTATTAGTAATTTATTATGGGAGACACATTAAAAAAAAAGAAAACAAAACAATGGGAATACTTCAGTGAATTATGAAAGAAGTATTTGAATAACGATGGTACAATAAAACAAAACGGTAAGTAAGTATAGGTAACATACCCGTTCGGTGTATGGCAACGTCTTCCTTCAGTGTCTTGGTACAAAAGACCAGCGTAAATAAAAATCCAAAATGCTAAAAAGAAATCATGTTTTCTCTTTTTCATTTTTTTTAATATCTATGGACAAAATATATCTTATTAAAGGAAATATTTCATGAAGATACATATATAAAACAATATTTCCTATTTTTTGTAAATGATGTTGACCCTATTTCATTATTTTAATTCTCCTTTTATATTTAACAGATGGTATTAGGTCAGTCGACGAAAATTAGTTCTAAATATTATACATCCTCTGAATCCTGTGATTTGATATATAATGGATTGTTATATTCTATGTTTATAAACAATTACCACGGTCTGTTTTGCAAACTAGTCTCTGCCTTTTCCTGTATAACAAGAATGCGTCCCAAGTACACGGATGACCCACTCGCACTATCATTTTCTATGTTCAGTGGACCGTGAAATTTGGGTCAAAACTCAAATTTGGAATTAAAATTAGAAAGATCATATCAAAGGGAACTTGTGTACTAAGTTTCAATTTGATTGAACTTCAACTTCATCAAAAACTACTTCGACCAAACACTTTAACCTTGAGCGGGACAGACGGACGGACGGAAGAAAAGACGAACGAACTAACGGACCCACAGACAAGAAAAAACATAATGCCCCTCTACTATCGTAGGTGGGGCATAAAAAAAACAGACCCCATTATTTTTTTCTTCAGAGTTAACACAAACATATCAATCTCAAACTTACATACGTCTTAAGCCCTTTTCTGGATTTACCTTCAACAGGAGCGCTCAAAACCGATTATTTGAATGCCAAGAATGTATAATGACATTAACAGGTGAAGAGCTGTTTGACCAAAAAGGACCTTAAAAATGGCCATATGTATACAGAGATTTCCAATCAAAAGAAATACGTACGTAATACGACATACTTACCTAATGGGACTCGTGATTGCCAACAATTGAATTTTATTAAATATATATGTCGCTCAAGTTTATATCCTAAATTATCCAAGAATATTGTGGTAATAATCTGAATTGAACGTGATGAAAGATGAAAAAAATAAGGTCTTTTTTCGTACAGATTTTGGCCTTAATTTTCAATGAATTTGAGATCACGTAAAAACACGAATGTCTGTACCAAAGTCGTAATTATCACAGTTGATATCCATTCCGTTTTGATTTTTCCTTGGAGTTTTGTATTTATGTTATTTGACTGTTTACCTGTTATTTAATTAGATCGATTCGAGTTACTTTTCATGGTTTTGCTAATTATGAAACTTAATTTTTCACCATGCTTTGAAGATGAAATGCTCATAATTTTTTTTTGTTATCTGATGGTCCGATTGAAACTCTTTCTTTCTTTATTTATTTAAGTTTTTTTTTAAGGCGAATGTTTACAAGACAAATGTTTTACGGTTCGGCAATTTCGAAATCATTTTTTTCAGAATTTGTCTCTTGATTGAAATTGCAAATTGATGTAAGACTGTTGCGGCCACCCCACTCGCTTCTATTTAATTTCTAAGTCAAAATATTTCCCTTATATAGCAAAAATTACCTTGAATAGATTTGGCAATATCATAAGTTTTTTTTATTATATAACTATTCAACTGTTTAGGGTCTCATACATCCTTTGATTTCATATATTCGGCTTTAAGCTTTCCTGGTAAAGGTAAACACAGACGCATGAAATAATTAACGTGTTGTTTTCTGTTTTTATAGTACTTAGTTTGTAGAGTATCAGTTCATAAAGGTATCATCAGCTTAGTGATCATTACATCGGAACTGACATAATATCTAACAAACAATTCTAAAATTGTCCATTTATAAATTTTGCAATTTTTAAATTTATAAAGAGTATTTCTCACAAACTAACATAATGACAAATTCGAACTCAAAATCCTTTGCACTAGGCAAACTTAGTTTGGAGTGCAGAAACGAAAAAATATAGCAATTTTCAAAGTAACAAAGTTGCATAATTCTAGAACAGTAGGTGACTCATTGTCCAAATTGAAAATCTGTATGTGAGTTTTGATTCTTAAGGAAGTTCGAGGGTACAAATAAAATCAGCAAAAATTTAAACATTTTTTATCATTAAAATTTTATAATTATACAATTAGTTGTTACTATGCGATATGGTACAAAAATCAACAAAAAAATCATTTCATTTAAGACCCAGATGACTTTTTTTCTTATATCATTGAACAGCTCCAAATTATCTCCCTTTGGTGAAAAAAATTATTTAAATTGAATTTTATTTTTTAACTCATCGGTGTGTGACCTATATTTTTTTAAAAGCAGTTTATTAACTAACATTTGTAAAATTTAAGTGGTTTTTGTAATTAATTTCTTATTATATTTCGATAATACCTTTATTTCTCTTATTAGTTTAACATTGACCTTATCAAAAATGCATGCTTCTTTCGAAGGCAGATTGTGAGCTTAAATGAACGGTGACTCCATATTTTTATTTTTTTTCTTCTATTAAGTATATGATAAAGTTCATTGATAGAAAAAAATAGAGAAGTCCTATTTTTATTTTATTTTGAATACACCATCGGGCCCCTTTAACCATGTTTATGCATTTCGTAAAATTTGCGTATGCAAAACCTTATAAGTAAGATTGCTGGAACGAAAAAAATACTATTTTCAATGTAATAATGTAGTAGAACTCTGCAAAGGTTAGTGAATCTCTACCCAAATATGTCTTTGTCTGAGATGTTTGGTTCTTAGTCATATTTGTGCGTTTCATAAAATTTGCAGGAGGAAAATTTCCGACAGATTGCCAAGTTATACAGGGGCATAAATAGTTCAGTACAAGTGAATCACTGCCAAATTTCAATCTCTGTCGGCGAGTTTTGACTTATAGCAAATTTTTGTAAATTTGTTTGATTAAAGATTATGAACTGTGCACCTTTTTTATTAGAATATTTTTTCCATATTGTTACTGCATTGTTGTAGATAGTTTTTATCAAGACAATATAGCCTTTTCTTGGCCTTTAATGCGGAGGGAATTGGTTTGGTTTGTCTAATGCTTTTTCAAATTGTCAAACAATAAATGATATTTAATTGGTTATCATCAAAATATTATATATAATAGTAGATAGATATAGGAAGATGTGGTATGAGTGTTCTTTTAAGATCACATAAATGAAGGCAACAGTGTAGTGTATTAAATAGTCATAAATCGATTGAGAGAAATAAAAGACGGGTTACAAACTGAAACTGAGGGAAACACGGTAACTTTAAGAGGAAAATAACGAAACAACAGAAACACTGAAGTGCAACTATAAACAAAAACGTCAAAATACATAGATACAAACTATTGCCATATTTCTGACTTGGTACATGACATCTTAAGAAAAAATGGTGGATTGAACCTGGTTTTATGGCCAGAAAAACCTCCCGCTTATATGGCAATGTGTAAAATATCGCTTAAATGACACCACTACGTGACAGAAATACATCACAACCTAACGCAAGAACACTACGCAAAGAAAAACGCGCAAAAAAATAATAGAATAGACGTTACAACATGTAAACCGCAGAGCAACAACGAACATCTTCATCAACAACAGTACGGACATCACAAACAGGGACGTATTATTGTGATGAATATATAATCTTGAAATTCTAATGTTTTTCACAATACTTGGTCCGAGACTTCAATTATTTCGTACTGCATTTCTTTTAGAACATAAATGAAAATTTAAAAAATCCCACCTGCGCTTTCTCAAAGAAGTTTTTACATTGTGTTGTACTACTTTTGGGACAAATTATATCAAAATTATAGAAAACTTCATAGTCTCTAACTCAAAATATGGATAATTTTACGTCTTGAAATCTTTTGACAGCTTCCGAAGTAGTAATTATTAACCTTTTTCAGCTGGACCAAATCACTACTTTCCTTTAAAATTCTGGACCCAAATTTTTTAACAGTGTAATTTCACCCCCTACTTGCAATTTGAGGCATTAAACATGGAGAAATAAATTTGGAAGGGGTATAAAAATTAATGGCAAGTAACCCACTGTCAACACTAGGGACTATATTCGTCGATATATACAACGAAAATCAAGGAACAACGAAAATCAAGGGACGACAATTGTGGTCTCGGACCACTTGTCCAAAAAATTATCATGATAATGACGGTATTTAAAGGTTTTTTCAGATAAATGCTGTAACGAAGTATTAGTTATTTGGACTATAATTGTCTAACATAAAACTTTATCCATGGAAAATGGAATTAACTCGATTAAACTGACAACTACGACATATGTGGAATGTACCGAAAACCACAAACGATAAGACATAAGACAATACCCAACAGAAACTACAACAGAAACATCATAAATAGTCACATAAATGTTGGATGTATAAATACCTAGACACGTTGTATAGACATGCAAATTCACACTTGGCAAAACAGTCATATAAAATAAGGCACGTTCTGTATTTACAAGACAGACGACATAGATGTTATACCAAATACCGTACAAACAATAAGTTAAGATAGAAATATAAAAAATATCAGAATTGCGGAGCAATTGAGCAGGCTAAAAGCACGATATTATAGTTTCGCGGAAAAAAAATAAAACAACAAAAACACCGAACTCCAAAGAAAAATCTAAACAGATTTAAAGTCTCTTGGCAAACGGCTAATTCAAAAGCTCAAACACAGCAAACGAATGAACAACAACTGTCATAGTCCTGAAATGGTACTGGCATTTTAATAGTAGAAAATGGTTGATTAAACCTGGGTTTATAGCTAGCTTAACCTTTCACTTATATGACAGTCACATAAAGTTTCACTATCTTGACAACGATGTGTGAACAAAACAAACAGAAATACTAGGGCAATTATGGATGACCCCTTAACAACATCAAGAATCTGACCTATTAAAATCACTGATCGCCACATTCAGTGATAATGTAATTCAGGTGTTAAAAGCACACTTTTAAATGTAAATTAATAGTTAAGGTTATGAGTACTTTGAAGTGTGTCTTTTGGTGTATTATATCTAATGTAGAATGTTATAATAATTGGCACAACTTTTTTGGAATTTTAAATCCTCAATGCTTTTCAACTTTGTACTTGTTTGGCTTTATAAGTATTTTGATATGAGCGTCACTGATGAGTTTATGTAGACGAAACTCGAGTCTGGCGTACTAAATTATAACCCTGGTATCTTGATAACTATTTACACCACTGGGTCGATGCCATTGCTGGTGGACGTTTCGTCCCCGAGGGTATCACCAGTCCAGTAGTAAACACTGCGTTACATCAATTATGTGGTCTTTTTATAAATTTTCTGTTTACAAAACTTTGAATTTTTCGAAAAACTAAGGATTTTCTTATCCAAGGCATATATTACCTTAGCCGTATTTGGTTCAAGTTTTTGGAATTTTTGGATCCTCAATGCTCTTCAACGTTTTACATGTTTGGCTTTATAAATATTTTGATATGAGCGTCACTGATGAGTCTTATGGTCACTCTATGTAGACGAAACGCGCGTCTGATGTACTTAATTATAATCCTGGTACCTTTGATAACTAATTATATAGTCTATTGTACGCAATTTTTGTCTCAATGTAACTTATGTGCTAAAAAAGAAAATTGGATTTGTTTTATAATTAAGGGTGCATTTCTTTCTAACACAAACGATGCAAACGTCTAAGCGCGCACATGTTTTGATCATCTCTTTCAAACATACGTTTGCATAGTTAACATAAACTTTGACAAACTATGCAAACGCTAAAAATGCGTCTGTAGTTTGTCTTTTGTCGTTTGTTAGTACAAACGCTACATTTGTTTCTAACTTCAACCTGATTAAACGAAGTATTTATTTCTACGTTTGTAAAAAGTCTGTTCACCAACAAAATGTGCCTGCATTAATGAAAGTTCAAACAGGGTCAGTTAAAACTTATTAAACGATGTATTTGTTTCTACTTTCGTAGCGTTTGGAAAACAACAACAAACGCGACACAACGTTTGCAAAATTTTGGTTAGAAAGAAATGCGGCCATAGTTCACTGTTTATCCCTGGACGATGGATCAATGTAAACACAGGGTCCCTTGTGTATACTGCCTTCGGTTATACAAGGTAAATCGTATTTAGGTGATTTTCAATAAATGTATTTCAAGTTAAAAAAATTAAACAGACATACATGTACTAGGTAAAACTGGCAAAAATAGGGGTACAGCATTCAACATTGTGTTATAATCATAATAACTATAAAAAAAAATTGTCAACAAAGAAAAACAAAGAGCATATACACAAAGCACATTAGCAAAATCGAAAGACAAGAATACAAAAGAATCCATAGCAAAATAACACAATGACGAGATGTACTAGTACCTAGAAACGTCAAATGGATAGTACCAAAAATAGAATCAACAGTAAAAGTAATAATTTACAAAGAAAAATAAAAGAATACCATAAAACTTTGTCAAGACGATAAAAAACGTCGGTACCTGGAATCTATACTTCAAGACAATCGTGTATTATTTGTAAAGATGACATGAAATATTTACCAACAAGCTTTATGTTATCATCTGATGAACTTTTTTTTTGTTTAAAAATGATGGAGGCCTTCCTTGACATATACCCCTGGTTCATCAATTTTCTACTCAGACATTGTTGATGTTTAACAAAGTCTTGAGTAGTAGCTGCCGAATGAGTTGGGAAATGTATATCCCATATGCAGGTGTTTGTTATACTGCTATTAAGGTGGGGAAATTATTAATTTCAAAATTAAAATCGTCTGGTTAGTCATAGTTCTGGTACTGAGTTGACCGCTTATGTCAAATTTAATGTATAAGTCTTAAAATGAGTCTTTCATTTCTATTTCTGGGGGGTACATATTTATGGAACCCGATCAGAAACGTTTGAATTGTTAAAGGAAAGAACATCATCAATATATCGGAATGAGAATTTAAATGTTCTGGCTTCTTTGATCTTCTTGCTTTTGACAAGTGTCTGAAGGAACTTTGACTCGTATGAACTTAAGAAGAGGTCAACAAGGAGAAGCGCACAGTTTGTTTTGTATGTTTCTTATCCTCTGAACAAAGAGGAAAATTAATCGGAATTGAAAATTGTTTAAAGCAGCATTTATTAAAACCAAAATCGCATGGTTCCTTATAAAGTTTCAATTAATTAAATGAATATGTATTTTCTTTGTCGTGTATTGTAATTCCAGTACCTTAATATGCCTTATAATGTATTATGTTACTGAAAAATAAAGAATTTACAATAAAATAAATGAGGCAAAGTAGTTTACAAAAATAAAGTTAAAAAAAAAAAGATAATTCGTCCTGTAAAATTATAAAAGGTATGCAAAAAAACGAAAACCAATACAGACTGACATTATTAGAAAAGAGAATTGTGGTCATATATTCAACCTCAGGGCAAATATATTGTCACACTTTGAACGCGCGCGAAAAAAAGTAGAGAAAAACTTCGTACACTTCCATGATTTTCCGGATCCAAACTTGCTGACCAAATGTGAATTAACACTTGGTATTTAGAGCTCAGTGGCACTCTAAACAAAGATCTTTGTCAGCAGACTCGATGCTGCAATGTATATGTTGTGGGAACCAATGATTATAAAAAAAGAAGATGTGGTATGATTGCAAATGACACAACTCTCCACTACATACCAACATGACACAAATTAACAACTATAGGTCATCGTATGGCCTTTAACAATGAGAAAAGCCCATACCGCATAGTCAGCTATCAAAGGCCCCGAAATAACAATGTAAAACAATTCAACCGAGAAAACTAACGACCTTATTTATATACAAAAAAAGAACGAAAAACAAAAAGGTAACACATAAACAAACGACAACAACTGAATCGCAGGCTACTAACTTGGGACAGGCACATAAATACATAATGTGGCGGGGTTAAACATGTTAGCGGGATGCCAACCCTCCCCCTAAACTGGGACAGTGGTATAACAGTACAACATAAGAACGAACTATAAAAATCAGTTGAAAAAGGCTAAACTCATCAGATGGACAAAAATACAAGTAGACGTGGCCGGGTATTTGTGCATCCCAACAACAAAAGACACTAGGTACAGATCTGAGAGTACTTGCAGTTAACTGACAGCTAGTTCAAAACCACTAACAACTAATAAAAAAATCATGCATCTAAGAATAAATTATCAATCCGTACACATCCAACATCCAATTTAGTGTAAAGACGTCATAAACAGTCAGAGAAAAAAATGACCTTGTGCAATGCCAAGATACAGTTATCGACAGAATTGAGATCTATGAATGTGTATATGTATATAACATACTAGTAATATTTAGTTAGCTTTTAATTTTACTGATAACAAAATCAATTTTTATACAAATAAAAACAATTTTTAATTTTACTGATAACAAAATCAATTTTTATACAAATAAAAACAATATTTAATATTGTTTTTATTTGTATAAAAATTGATTTTGTTATCAGTAAAATTAAAATGATCTTAATACAGACTGAGTGTTGAAATGGTAACCTTTTAGAATAAGTTTATTTAAAGGAACAATAAGTTTATCAGGATCATTTCCAAATTTCCGGGCACGGTAAACAACATTTCCTTAGAAATGAGGATGTGCTATCCCGTTTGAAATTAGTTTTCTACAGGTACAACCAAACTTCCAAACCAAATCTTTATATCTATGGAAAAATTTAGTAATTCACCCCAAGGAACTTACTTTAAATAATTCAAATTTAAACAATCATAAGTGTCCTTTCCTAGATTTAGATATTTGGGTTTTAAACGGGAAACACCAGACTATAAAGATTTACGACAAAAGGGACGATTTTCGTTTCCTATTGTTAATTTTCCATTTTTAGATGGTGATATAATTTCAGCAGTATATTGAGAAAATGTCGGAATTTAAGAGAATTCAAACTGCATACCCAGTGTTTGACATTACATCTATCAAAAGTTGGATTCGAATTACCAAATGAATATTAAATTCTTCCACGTGGAATCATGCTTCTTCAATAAATCCCTTGATTTGAAATTAAATTTATAAAATTGTTTTAATCAATTTATAATAAACGAATAATTCTGTCCCTGCTGTAAAACATTTTCTGAATAAAAACAATGTAACGTTTACTAAAATCCGCGACTTCACTACAACCACACGAATACCGGACCAAATGAGAATTATACAACGGTATTCTACTGTTGCCTTCAATTATACAATCCATAATTACAAACGTAGAACCTATAGCAACATCATCATCAAATAAAGGCAAAGGAAAAGTTACGATAGAAACTGGTGCGTCGTCCCGTTTTTCATAAACATGATATGTAAATGGCCTTGTGAAACTCTAATATCAAATTATAAAAAATGTAATCGGTTAATGTTAATTTTTGAATTAAGTAAGAACGTGTTCATGTGGATAATAGTGTATGCATTTACATGTATTCCTCTTGTGTCTAGTAAACATAAAACTGCTATCGTTTTTGGTTCTTAAACTATCAAGAGGGGGCAGGCAATACCATTTTATGTTAACCTGTTTTGGCCTTTTCAATGTGTTGTTAACTGTTATCTGAGATAAATTTAAACTGTTAACTGTTTTCAACATACTGTGTTAACTGTTATCAGCATTTTTGAATTTGTTGTTAACTGTTTTTGTCAAAATCGAGGTGTTTTTAACAGGTTAACAACTCCTATTGCCCCCCTTTCTCTATCAATATATGAAGGTTAGAACTATATATAAGTTTGTATATTGAAAACTAACGTATTTGTAATGATGAGTATAAAAGGTCTTCCTTTACTTTAATGTAAAATAATATAAAAATGAATGCACTAAAAAATGACCAATCTTTTGCGTTTTATTGTCCTTGTTTAGAGCATTTTACTGAGAACAAACAAAACAACGAACAAAACAACTGACAGATTATCTCAACCATGAATATGCTTGTTTATATATTCAAACAAATCTGTAAAATTTGACTAATTGATTTCAGTGAATATAAAGTAATCTGTTATATTTTTTTGTTTGTTTTGGTTCTTTATATTTAAAATTGTATATGACTGGTGATTTGAAATGGCAGGTATACAATAATGTCACAAACTTGTATATAATTATGTTGTGCAATTTATTTGCTATAAAATACCTTATCAAAACTGAAAAGTGCCCACCTTACAATAGAAATAAGGACTTCATTCTAAATTGTCCCCTTGTTTTGAAATTAAAGATTCATTTGCCTTCAACAATTGGAGATAACTCAGATTACCTTGAATTAACAATAATTGTAATTTTAGTATCTAAGCGGAGACAACTCTTGTTATTTGGTGGTATTATTGACAATTAAACCCATGTTTCAACTGTATAGTATTTTCTTTCTGAGATTTGTTTTGTTTTGTACTTTTATTTTTGTTTTTATAAATGTTGGAAAGAGAGAGAGAGAGAGAGGTATATATTTATAAGATAACCTAAGTACTTAGTTAACTGCTTCGTCCCAGTACATGCTAGCGCTTTTGGAGTTAAGAATGTTTGGTGTTAGTCTTGTTCGTTCTGTCATACATAAAGAGGTAAAAAGACAACTGATATCAACTTGTCATTTTATTTGCTCTTCGAACAATTTTTAAGTCTTACTCATTTCCTTCGAATGTTTACTCGGTCAATGATGTACATGTAATGTTCTTGACGCCTCCGGGTGCAGGAATTTCTCGCTACATTGAAGACCTGTTGGTGACCCTCGGCTGTTGTTTTTTATTTGGTCGGGTTGTTGTCTCTTTGACACATTCCCCATTTCCATTCTCAATTTTATATCAATCACACATCTGATTATGTTTTATACTGTACATGTTTATCATGACTAGTATAATAACACTTAATTCAGGTAACTATTTATAAAGTGCAACGAGTCTTGTAAATCATACCTTTTTCTTCATTTTACAAAAATTGCTAAAGCAACCCTTTTAGATTTGATTTTAATGAATCATGACTGTGATTTTAAAAAGATATGTAATTTTGGCACTGGAATTAGTGATGTGCACAACTTTATATCTGTGCAGTTAAATTGTGATTTACCTAAAATTTTACCAAAAAAGAAGATATGCAGAAGCTTTAAGAATTTTGATGCTTCAAATTTTTTAAATGATTTAGAAAATCAGCATTTTGATATATCTGAATTTGATAATGTAAATACAGCATATGATAATTTTAGCAAAAGTTTCATTGAGGTAGCTGATAAACACGCACCTTTTAAGGAAAGGAAAAATTTTCCAAATCAGGTACCATATATGAATGCAGAGCTTAAAAGTGCCATTTATAAGAAAAAAATGTTGTATAATAAATTTCAAAAATTCAGTGGTAGTAAGAACTGGGAGACATATTGGCGGCAACGCAACTATGTTACAACATTAAAAAATAAATCCATTAACCAATATTTTGTAGAGAGGTGTGCTGGAGGCCCGAAGTCGAAAGATTTCTGGCCAACAGTGAAACCTTTTCTTACAAATAAGGGAAATAAGTACACCAAAAGAAAACTGTCCTCTCTGAAAATAATGTTTTAATTACAAAACAGGAGGAGGTGTGTGAGATATTTAATAACTATTTTGTAAATGTTGCAAAGAATACAGGAAGCAGTCAAATAAAGGTTGATGATGATCACCCGAGTATTTTGGCCATTAAAGATAATATTCCAGATCTTGATCAAAACAATTTTACCTTTTCCCCTATTGATCAAGACTTTGTTGAGAAACGTATACGTAAAATTAATGTTAAAAAAGCCACTGGTATAGATGGTATCTCACCTAAATTACTGCATTTTGCTAAACCTGCTATTGTAAAAACCCCTTACAGATATTGTTAATTTGTCATTATCATCATCGACCTTCCCTGACCGTCTTAAGGAAGCTCAAGTTGCACCTATTCACAAAAAGAATAGTGTTTTAGAAAAGGGAAATTATAGACCGGTACGTGTATTACCTGCTATTTCTAAAAATTTTGAAAATGCCATAGAAGTACAATTAGTGCAGTACTTTGATAAAATCTTCAGTCCTTTTTTGGCAGCTTTTAGATCTGGTTTTGGATGTCAGTCAACTTTATTAAGAGTAATTGAAGATTGGAAATTAGCCTTAGATCAAAATAAATACCTTGCAGCTATCCTTATGGACTTGTCAAAAGCATTTGACTGTCTCCCCCATGACTTACTGCTACTGAAACTAAAAGCTTATGGTCTATCCAAATCCTCACTTGATATGTTATATAGTTATTTAACAAAAAGAAAACAGTGTGTGAAAGTAAACCAAAATTTAAGTGGTATGCTTGTCATATTTAAAGGGGTACCACAAGGTTCTATCCTTGGACCCATCCTATTTAATATTTTTATTAATGATTTGTTCTTTTTTGTAAAAAATTGTTCTTTATATAATTATGCTGATGACAATACTTTGTCAAAGTCTGGAAATTCCTTACAAGATGTAATTTCTGCTCTTGAGGAAGACAGCATTTTTTTAATACAGTGGTTTTCTTCCAATAAAATGCAGGCCAACCCAGAAAAATTTCAAGCTATCTCTCTTGGCAAAAAAACACATGATAAAAAGATTGTGTTTGATTTGAATGGTATTTCTATATCACGTGAGGATGAGGTTAAACTACTTGGAGTTACGATTGATTTTAAATTAAACTTTAATTTACACATTTCAAATATTTGTAAAAAGGCTGCAAGGCAATTAAATGTTTTGAAAAAAATTGGGAAACATCTAAACAAACTGAGTAAGCTTACAATTTACTACTCTTTTATTATGTCTAACTTTAGTTATTGCCCTTTGACTTGGCATTTCTGTGGGGAACAAAATACTAGAAAAATAGAAAAAATACAAGAAAGAGCGCTTCGATTTATTTATGAAGACATCAGAGCTCATATGAAACACTCCTGCAAATTTCGAACCTTCCATCATTAAAAACTCGTAGAATGCGCTCAATTGCCTTGGAGACCTTTAAAATAATTAATAAAAAATGTCCTTTATTTATTCAAGATTTAGTTGTAATAAAAAACAGTTCATATAATTTCAGGTATGTAAACACTGCTGAGGTACCTAGACCTAGAACCTCCAGTTATGGTAAAAGATCCTTTAGATTTGAGGCAGCACAAGTATGGAACTCACTTCCTAATGAGGCTAGACTCATGACTTCTTTTGACCAGTTTAGGAATTATATAAATTCCTGGTGTGGGGGTCAAAAATGTTACTGCAGTTCATGTCGTTTCCACCCAGTGCTGTCTCAAAGCTGAAATTTCTTTCTTTCTTTTTATAACATTTGGCCTTTTGCTCTGCTTTTTATGCATTTTTTTTTAATATATCTGCTATTAAATGCTAGTGCTTATATTTATTTATTAATTTATTGTTTTTATGCTTTTAGTCTGTTATATTTTATGATCCCAAGTGATTTGCTGATTCCCCCGTTCAATGCACATAGAGGCACTTGCCACATGAACTTTGACTCTGGAGGCTCACAAATCAAATAGAGTTGCTTTCATTATATTGCATGTTTTTTTAGTTTTATTTGGTAGTATTTGCATGATGCTGCATGTTTTTATGTGATAGTCGGTTAAAGAGCTCACCAGAGCTCATGTTTTCTCTGTTATTATGTATATATGTGCCGACTCTAAATAAAATTTACTTACTTACTTACTTACTTTCATTTTTCTACCACACCACTTAGAAATATAAAGTTTCATCATTCACATGACTTTCAAACATCACGGCTGGTAATCTACACACGCAGAACATTTGGTTCTGCAATGAAAATCGTGAGAGGATTTTCCGGTTGTGCTTGAGTTGAGTAATTGTCACCGCTTCAAAAGGCATGTACATTTCTAAATCGCAATTTTCTTATTCGACTGATCAAAATATTGAAAATCGGAGAATGCTATGCTGTGGTGAATACTTTAACGAAGAGATACATGTATCATTTACTGTTTTACGTGGAGTTGAACTCCTACATTATCAGTTGCCCCACGAGAATTTGCCTAAAAAAGTGATATTTAGATTTGTAAATGGTTCTTTTAACAGACCTACAAGTTCAAATTTACTTTGTATTCGGTCAATGGGTATGAATGTCGTTTTGGGCGGCGTGTACGCTGTCCGGTGTTGATAGACATCTTAATAAATCTAAAAACCTCATATTTTCATTTTGTCATGCGTGAGGGGATCGGTTCTGATTGAGGACATCGTGAATGAGTGAGGGGACTTATATCATATCTTTATATACAAGCTATCAGTCGTTGAAAGTTGCCTTAATATGGTTAGATTGTTTATGAAAAAACAAATTTGTGTGCATAAATAAAAATTATGAGATAGAATTTTGAAATAACAATAAATGACCATGTTTTCTATTTATGAATAAAAGTCTTACCAATAAATTTCAAATATGTGTCCAAATTCGTGGATTTGGTAAATAATCGGTATTGTTTACTACTACAATTTGATATTAATTAATATTGTAATATTCATTGTTATTGATAAATGTTATATCAGTATTACAAATCTAATTCTGAATTCTGTCTAGTATCCTATTTTTGGGATATTGTTTAAGAAATTCATATATTACGTCACTTTGTGCGTTTATGGTTTTGGCTAACTCGGCTGTGAATTTTTATGTGCTGGTTTAGGTAGTTTTATGTATCCGTTTTTATCGTGTAGTTAGTCATCACTTCGATTTTATCATGTATATCTATTATATAGTCATTTTATAAAACATCATTGGTTGCAAAATTATGAATTATTCGAAATAACAAGGATGTTCTTATTCCAGGCAGAAACCCTAGCCGTATTAGGCACAATTTTTTGGAAGTTTTGGTCCTCAATGTACTTGTCTTGGCTTTCGAACTTTTTTTTTATCTGAGCGTCACTGGTAAGCCTTGTGTGGACGAAAGACGCGTCTGACGTATAAGTGTTTTTTAAACCTGGTACCTTTTGTTAGCTTTAATTGGAGAGTTTCTCTGTCCTATATGTTCTTTCATTTATTTGTATAGTAGTCCTGTCATGTAATGTGGTCTTTAAATGATATATTTACCATTGCCGTAGAAGCGGGAGGTTTGGCATGCCACAAAACCGGGTTCATCCCACCATTTTTCTTAAAATGTCCTGTGCCAAGTCAGGAAAATGGCCATTGTTAAATTGTAATTCGTTTCTGTGTGTGTTAAAGTTTAATTTTGAGTTGCTGTTGTGTCGTAGTTTTCCTCTTATATTTGATGTGTTTCCCTCAGTTTTAGTTTGTAGTCTAATTTGTTTTTTCTCAATCAATTTATGAATTTCGACAACGGTTTACTTCTGTTGCCTTTATTTGAGACATATTTGCAATTTATTGGTTAGACTGTTTATTCATATACAGAAAACTTTGTGATGTATTGTATAAATCAAAATATTCAAACAAATATCAACATTTGTGTTTTCGCGATCCATTCTTTTCGTAAAAAATACATACTGGGTTGATATGAAATTTTTCAACTTTTATTTGTAGCTAGAAACAAATTGTTGACAAATGTTTTCCTTTTATTGTTCGTAAAACCTATCTTCCCACAATGTTTTTCAAAATTCTATCTCATTAATTTTGTTTATGCACACAAATGTGTTTTTTCATGAACAATCTGACCACATTTAGGCAATTTTCAAAGACTCATAATTTGGATATTATATTACAACGTCCCCTCACGCATTCACGATGTCCTCAATCAGAACCGATCCCCTCACGCATGTCATAATGAAAATATGAGGTTTTTAGATTTATTAGGATGTCGATCAACACCGGACAGCGTACACGCCGCCCAAAACGACATGCATACCCATTGACCGAATAAAAAGTAAATTTGAACTTGAGGGTCTGTAATAAGAACCATTTTAAAATCTAAATGTCACTTTTTAAAGCAAATTCTCGTGCGGCAACTGATTTTGCAGGAGTTCAACTCCACGTACAACAGTAAATAATACACGTATCTCTGCGTTAAAGTATTCACCACAGCATAGCATTCTCCGATTTTCAATATTTTGATCAGTCGAATAAGAAAATTGCGATTTAGAAATGTACATACCTTTTGAAGCGGTGACAATTACTCCACTCAAGCACAACCGGAAAATCCTCTCACGGTTTTCATTGCAGAACCAATTGTTCTGCGTGTGTAGATTACCAGCCGTGACATCAGAGATGCACATATCAGAACAAATATACACTTTTACCATTTAGAATACTAACTTTGTAGAGAGCAATGCGTAGAATTGGCGATTAGAAATCTATGATAAAAAGAATGGTAAAAGTGTATGTTCTGATATGTGCCTCTCTGCTCTCGGAATCTATTTATTTACCCTTTTCTACTCATTAAATCCAGAATCATGCCATTCTATCTCCAATGAAGCTTGGGCCGCAGATTTGAATTAAAGTCGTGTGTACTATTATTTGTCTGTTTGTCTTTTTCATTTTTTACCATGGCGTTGTCAGTTTATTTTCGATCTATGAGTTTGAATGTCCCTCTGGTATCTTTCGCCCCTCTTATTTAAAGTGTTAAACAAATTATTTGAATGATTCTTTGGCAAATCTCTACAAACACATGGTCAGAGCCACTCCTAATGAAGGATTCATCCCCTGAGCGTACCAGTAGTTAGCACTTATGTAAATACATGACTTATCACAATTACTTGTAAATTTACTGTTTGCAAAACTTTATATTCATTCAAGTTGCTTAATAAATCAAAGATAAACTAAAGTATAAATATATAGAAATATGAACAAATTTATCAATGCAACTTTAAACCGGACATTTTAAAATGAAGGTACCCAACATCGAATTCGAATAGCGACACAATATAAAATTGTATTTACAATGGATATATAAGTGTTCAGAAGGAACAACTTACACTTAATATAGAACATATGAACCTTAATCCTCTTTTCTTTTTACTCTTAAAACAAATAGAACAGTAACCGCAGTTTTATTGACCTTTTGTAGCAATATCCGTTTATAATATACATAAATATTTTTTAATTGTTCATAATGATCGAGATAACAAAAAATCTTAAATTCTGTCTTGGATTTATGATAGCAGGATTTCTGATTCACTTTGCTGCTTTTACTATGCCTTTTTGGAATTTCTTTGAGGAAAACGACTTGATGGGAACACAATCTTTTAGACTAATAAGTATAGGTTTATGGCAAGCTTGTTTTAAAATGGGAGGCAAATACTGGTGCCAAGGATACACAGGTAAACACTTCTTTTGTATAGAAAAAAAAATGGACTGAGAAAATAAACCATGCACAAGAAGGTTTTCAAATATATTGCAAGAAGCAAATACAACTTAAATATAGGAGTTTTGTCGTATTTTCTGTTTTGTTTAGTTACTGTCTCATTGACTAGTTCCGAGTGTGCACAGTTATTTCGTATCTAAAATAAAATATTTCAGTGTATTGTACTACTTTTGGGACAAAATATATCAAAATTATAGAAAACTTCATCGGCTCTAACTCAAAATATGGACAATTTAATGTTAAGGGGGTCTTGAAATCTTTTGACAACTTCCGAAGTGCTATATTTAACCTTTTCAGCTGGACCAAATCACTACTTTACTCTAAAATTCATGACCCAAATTTTGATACAGTGTAATTTCATCCCCTATTTGCCATTTAAGGCATAAAACATGGAGAAATAAATTTGGAAGGGGTATACAAAAAAAATGGTACTAGTAAGTAACACACTGTCCACACTAGGGACTATACGATAACTGTGTACTCGGGCCATATACCTTTGTAAAAAAAAAGTCATACACTTTTCTTTTCATTTATTATACTTTTGATACTGTTATCAGAATAACTGTTAGAATGTATATCCATACATATGAAATGTTTGGTAGAAATATTACCTTTACAAAGCTTTGATGAAATAGGCTTGATAGATGTATTGGTAAACAATATGATATGACATCAACGCTATCCTTAACTTGGAAAAAATGCACTTAATAATGTGGTGGGGTAAGTCCCCCTTCCCCTCCCCTCCCCTCCCCCTTTTAGCTCACTTAGCCCAAAGGGCCAAGTGAGTTTTTCTCATCACTTGGCGTCCGTCGTCGTCCGGCGTCGTCAGCGTCGTACGTCGTGGTCAGGGTCGTCGTCGTTAAACAAAAATCTTCTCCTCTGAAACTACTGGGCTAAATTTAACCAAACTTGGCCACAATCATCATTTGGATATCTAATTTAAAAATTTGTCCGGTGACCCGGCCAACCAACCAAGATGGCCGCCATGGCTAAAAATAGAACATATGGTTAAATGTAGATTTTGGCTTATAACTTTGAAACCAAAGCATTTAGAACAAATCTGACATGGGGTAAAATTGTTTATCAAGTCAAGATCTATCTGTCCGTAAATATTCTGATGAATCGAACAACTGGTTGTTAGGTTGCTGCCCTTGAATTGGTAATATTAAGGAATTTTTGCCGTTTTTGGTTATTATCTTGAATATTGTTATAGATAGAGATAAACTGTAAACAGCAACAATGTTTAGAAAAGTAAGATCTACAAATAAGTACCACTTAAGGAGTTATTGCCCTTTATAGTAATTTTTTACCAATTTTTCGTAAATTTTTGTAATCTTTTACAAAAATCTTCTCCTCTGAAACTACTAGGCCAAATTTAACCAAACTTAGCCACAATCATTATTATGGTATCTAGTTTAAAAATTGTGTGCGGTCACTCAGCCAACCAACCAAGATGGTCGCCATGGCTAAGAATAGAACATAGGTGGGAAATGTAGATTTTGGCTTATAACTCTTAAACCAAAGCATTTAGAGCAAATCTGTCAAGGGGTTAAATTGTTTATCAAGTCAATATCTATCTGCTGTAATATTTTCAGATGATTTGGACAACTTGTTGTTTGGTTGCTGCCCCCAATTAGTAATTTTTAAAGAAATTTTGCCGTTTTTGGTTATTATCTTGAATACTATAATAGATAAAGATAAACTGTAAACAGCAATAATGTTCATTATCGCTATTTTGTGCATTTTTCTTTTTATCTTCTTTTGTGATAATTTTTCATATCATGCTACTCGCTTGAGATGGTAAATTATCGCTAGAAACTAAGGATGCACGCGGCGTTGCTAACGAAATTGACATGAAATTGACAACTTCGTCATAGGTAAAATAGCGTTAGGAGTTATTGCCCTTTATAGCCAATTTTTAACAATTTTCATTGATTCAAATATTTTCCTCTGTAACTAAAGGGCCAAGTTTATTATAGATAGAGAAAATTGTAAGAAGCAAGAATGTTCAGTAAAGTACGATCTACAAACACATCACCATCACCAAAACACAATTTTGTCATGAATCAATCTGTGTCCTTTGTTCAATATGCACATAGACCAAGGTGAGCGACACCTTGGATTTTGAAGTACCAGAAAACATAGTGAAGTTTAGACTGATCACATTATCATGTTACTCCAACTAAAAAAATTGAACAAAGACAACTTTCAATGAAGCTTTTTCAATAGAACAAAATTAAATCTAAAGGATCGGTCGCCACAAAACTCCACTTCATTGTTGGAATAAAAAACTAAATACAGATATTCATTGTTTTAAGAGGAGTCATCAACATGTACACCCAAGTCCTTCCTGTTTATACAATTATGTCTTTGGTGAACAATCACAAACGTCTTCCGCAAGTCATTTTACGTTATAAGTATTCAGCGGAAACATTATACAACTTACAAACATTTTAAGTGAGTCAGATAAGAATTCAAATTTTAAAGTCTTCCTTAAAAGATCAATTGTATCTATATACTATATATATATATATATATATATATATATATATATATATATATTGCGTTTTTTTATTGAGTTAAGCCTTCCAATTCATATTTTATAGTGTGTTTTTCTATGTTGTTAATATGTATATTATTGTTTCAGAAACAGGAGAAGGTTTGGTACCATTAAAATGTTTAATTCCTCTGCAAATGTTTGCACCTGTCCTAAGTCAGGAATCTGATGTACAATAGTTGTCGTCTGTTTATGTAGTTCAAAAGTTTTTCTCGTTTCTATATAGATTAGACGAGTGGTTTTTCCGTTTGAATGGTTTTACACTAGTAATTTTTGGGGCCCTTTATAGCTTGCTGTTCGGTGTGATCCAAGGCTCCGTGTTGAAGGACGTACCTTGACCTATAATGGTTTACTTTTATAAACTGTTATTTGGATGGACAGTTGTCTCATTAGCATTCATACCATATCTTCCTATATCTATATATGTAAACGGTATTGATTGTTATAGATGTTTTGTTTGTACTTTTGTTTAAACCGTCGTCATGGAGTTTCGTCCTTTTTCCTGTTTTTGGTTTATTATGTATATTTCTTTGTACAGCTTTAATTAAGTTTACTAGTAAACATAAAAAGAGCCGCAATAATGACCTTTCAAAATCATACTTTTAAATAGTTTAATCCGCCACATGTCAAGTTAATGCATACGTCTATCAGAATCATTTTCATAACAGCGTGGACAACCGAAATGATTACGTTGGTAATTATACTGAATCATTTATCTTTACCTTGTGTTTGTCATTGTCTATCGATAACAGTGATTTTACGCTCACTCAGTCTGCCACTGTGGATTTAAATATAATTAAAGAGTAAAATACATGCAGGTGCACGAGAAGAAAAAAAGAAGGTTTAAGTTTCAGTTTTCAACATTTAGTTCAACACACAAGATTGAGTCCTCTGCTAGTTTTTCGTATTAATTTATTTAGGCGTTTATAACTTTTGGTGACCTCAGAGTTTCAATGTCTATAACACATACGATATTACAAGTGATTGTTACAGACAAAAGTTCACATAATCTGACCCAGTCAATTGATGACATGAGCGCGCCGTTAATTCTATCTTTAGACTGTGGTTGTCATTAGTCGTATCTTGAAAAGGAATTAGCTACGAAATATGAAAAAATAGAATACAATTTTGTTTGTTTATATCATTAAAACTTGCAAGTAAATAATTCGACCTCATTGAAGCAGTATTCATGTGTCCTTCAATTTAACTCATTAGCAAGATATTTGTTCCTCATGTATTAGTCTTGTTCAGTATTTAAAAGGACAAGAATGTCAATATTGAAAGTAAAATAAAGGGGAATCATTTCGTTGACCGATTCGATCATCAAAATTCATTTTACACAGGTAAAAACGTTAATAAACTTTTAATCTATAACATAAAACCAAACAGACTTAGACAAATCCGACTGCACGAGGTCGCTATCAATCTTTTTTTATGTTTATGTTTATATCGGGTTATGTGATCATCGACAGTCTTCGGAAGTCATATCGATAGTTTAAAAGATGGCGTCTAGACGAAAATTCACACGTAATTCTGATATATTTTATCGAGCAAATGCATTGTTAACTGTTTACTTCAGACTCGTAATTTGGATATACGTTTTAGTAGTTTGTAATTGAAATATCAGAATATTATGATTACTTTTTTACGGCACTGTTCTATTTGTAGGCTCGTTCAAGCCATCACGATTTCTTGAAAATTCAAAAATAGTGAACTTTGTCCAATATATAATAATTTTTTACTGTTTTAATTTACGTAACTTACTTCTTCCGAGTGACTGAAGCTGTTTATTTAGAATTATAGTTATTATTGTACGTTACGACAATTGCTGCATTGTAAATGGTCGAATTGCACTCCAAGCTGTACATGATTTGTACATGTATTATAAATTTATGGGGCATTATTGCGTATATAAAACAAAAAAATGTAGTAATCAGAAAAAGTGAAATTACAATGAACCGGTCTTTTCATTGAATAATGAACTATTTAAGATTTTAAAAAAGAGGTTGCCTTTTTCACGAAATCAGTTTAATTTGGCCAGTTTTCACATAATCTATGTTTCTTTGCAATTTTACATTGTAAATGGGACATTTCTCATGAGACTTGGCCATTTTTAATACGTCTGCCCAGACTCAGAATCTTCATTTGTTTTTATTGTTGTCTGATGGATAATATGATTGGCATTCAGTGAACTAAGATTGACTTACTTACATCTTGTCTAGACTAAGGTCAGTTCAGAACATGACATGTGTTTTTGTTTATTTCAGCGTACAGTGGTTTTACAGTAGTCCGGTTATTTGAATGTTTATCATTAGTTGGATATGTAACCAGTATAGTGCTGTTTATTTCAGCGTACAGTGGTTTTACAGTAGTCCGGTTATTTGAATGTTTATCATTAGTTGGATATGTAACCAGTATAGTGCTGTTTATTTCAGCGTACAGTGGTTTTACAGTAGTCCGGTTATTTGAATGTTTATCATTAGTTGGATATGTAACCAGTATAGTGCTGTTTATTTCAGCGTACAGTGGTTTTACAGTAGTCCGGTTATTTGAGTGTTTATCATTAGTTGGATATGTAACCAGTATAGTGCTGTTTATTTCAGCGTACAGTGGTTTTACAGTAGTCCGGTTATTTGAGTGTTTATCATTAGTTGGATATGTAACCAGTATAGTGCTGTTTATTTCAGCGTACAGTGGTTTTACAGTAGTCCGGTTATTTGAATGTTTATCATTAGTTGGATATGTAACCAGTATAGTGCTGTTTATTTCAGCGTACAGTGGTTTTACAGTAGTCCGGTTATTTGAATGTTTATCATTAGTTGGATATGTAACCAGTATAGTGCTGTTTATTTCAGCGTACAGTGGTTTTACAGTAGTCCGGTTATTTGAGTGTTTATCATTAGTTGGATATGTAACCAGTATAGTGCTGTTTATTGTATACCACCAGTTTCCAGTGTATGGCACCAGCATATTTATTGCTAACGTCGCAGCAATTTTTACAACAGGTATTTTAGTAAGAAAAGTACCATTTTTGTTATTAGAGGTCACGAAAGTTTACTATTTTCTGATTTAAAAATCTGTTTTTCATTTAATTATTCTGATAGTTCATTATTTAAATGTTATATTTGTAATAATTGACAACGAAGAGGGTCGTATTATGTTTTATATTTAAGATGCTTTGTTACTCGTAGCCGAATATATTTCTTTAATTTACTTTTTTGTTAATTTAATAAAATAATATTAATAATCAAATGAGAATATAATTTATTTGTTTTCAGTTGTGACATCTGTAGTTGGTATTCTATGCTGGGCGATTGGATGTGGAACAACTGTGCAGCACAACTTGTCACTATCATTCGCTCTAGTAGTTATCTCGCTGATATTCCCAATATTATCTATTTGGTGTCTTGTGATAGAAAGAATCACCCAAGTAGAGAAAATACGAAGGGACAGTTTATCACAATCAGAGAAAACTATAGATTTGATATAATAAACACATGTGTAATATTTGTAAAAAATGCTTTTGAAAAGTTCCCAGTTTATAATTTAATCAACCATCCAATACTATAAACGAAGGTTCGAGAAGTAAAGACTACTAGTACTTGTATCAACTTTACTTTACATGCATGGTATCGTCACGTATAATCGTCATGTATAATCATATCATATTGACTGACAAAGAAGAAGGTTTGACAAGGCTTAACTCTGAAATTTTGTTTCTTTATTGTTTTCAACACCAGCAACAGTAAAATAATTTGATATATTCAATGATGGGTGCTCAATTTCCATAGACGAGCAGATCCACGACAGTAGTATCTTGTGAAAGTTAGACTAGCACTGGGAGACAAGTAATGACGAAAAGGAGCAGAATGTTTCGCCGTACATCAATACACCAATAAATAAAAAGTATTAGCTTTTAAAGTTATCTTATTAATTTTGTTAAAACTTTAAGCAATGTTCCTTGAAATATAATATTAAAATATATTTTGGCTTGATAGATTTACCAACGCAATTTTTTCGTTTAGTTTTAAAAAATAAGAATATGTTCAAAGTATACAGATGCCCCACGCGCACATTAATTTTCTATATTCAGTGAACTGTGAAATTGGGGTGAAAACTTTAATTTGGCAATAAAAGTAGAAGATTATATCATCGGGAACATGTGTACTAAGTTAATTTGACTTCAACTCCATAAAAACTACCTTGACCAAAAACTTTAACCGATACAGGACATACGGACGAACGAAAGACCGGACGAACAGACCGAAAAAAAATATTGTCCCTAGTTGCGGCATGAAATACACGCAGTTGTGTATAACGTATAACATGATTTGAGTTGATACAGCTCGTCTCATTTGTAGAAAAATGGCCCCAAAACAAGACAAAATATGGTGGTCACATGACTTTCAATGTTACTGTTAGAAACGGGATCAAACTTGATCAGCTTCCCAGTTCTATCCTGTACTAGCCGAATAAAAATAGAATGTATATTTGAGACAACGTTTGATTATTCTCTCTCTATAATATATATATATATATATATTGCAACTGTTACAACTGTTCCAGTGAAACATATTTTTGTGAAACCCATCATTTTTAATTTCATGTTGAAGACCACATAAAAAGTTTCGCGAACCTGCAGTCTCTAATGACGTCAGAAATGAACTCTCCACAACAAGGCGATATACGATGAATAGCTGTATATATACCAATGGAAAATACGGTAAAATGCAATTTGACTGCACCAACACTCATCACTGTCGACGTACAGCATAAAAACGAGTTGTCTGAGCTCTCGAAAATGAAAATAAAATCCGTTTCTTTATAGTTTTGCAAATATGTATTGTAAGTTGGACTACTTCGACTACTAGTATTCGACCCTAAGGCCCTGGAAGAAATGTAGAAATTTGCTGTGAGCTTTGGACATAATTTCAGAGCTTTTCAATAGTATAAATTTGAATGACATATATATTTCCCAACGAACGCCAGAAAGCTTGAAATAATTCATTTTTGGTACGTTTGTAAATCACAAATAGAAACAGATATAATCAAATAATCTATAAACCACTAGTTTACCGGAAGAAAAAAAAAATTCCTTGATAAAGTTACTTTCAAGAAATGTTGTTGACGTTATTTAAGGGAAACCTATACCGATTTGAACTAGCTAAGTGTTCAAAAAATGAAATTGATAAGGTATGGTTTCAAATAGAAAAAAAACCTAGCAAACGAAGAATGTCCAGTAATTCGAGATTGTTCTGGCGTCTGACGGTCGTTTTAGTACATCAAAAACATATGGACCACAGGCTCCTGAATTAAGGTATCACTCATAATGTTAAACCATCTTAACTCTTTCCTTGCTTTCTAACAAATTAAGCTTATTGCTTGTGTCATGTGTTTTATTCAAATATAATCTCCTTTTTTTCGTGTAACCAGTCAATGGCAACAATCTGCATTTATTTGATACAAAGTATAGTCAAAATAGAGAGGAAAATATCATAAGTGTTCTCAAGGTTAGGTCCATAGTAGAATTGCAATCCATTTCTGTGACAACTTTTCCAAAACCAGTGGCATTTTTCTATCAAGATATCAAATAAAAACCAGATATGTTTCAACTAATTTCTATCATTCAATTACATCGACAAATGCGAGCGAAATATTTTCTGGACATATGACCAGTACGGGTATAAAAATACGGACTTTGACTCAGACAATCAAAGTACTGAGGTACTGAACATCGGATGACCACAAGTACTTGTGGATGGTAAAAAAAATCACATATCGCTTTACCTGAAACTGAGGTTAATGTACATAGATATATTATTTTCTGTGACAACTTCGTGCTTTGATGATGAATGAATGACAGGAAATTCAACTTCACCGTAATAACTATTATACTGTAGTGATACAAATCAGTATACACTAATTTGTTGTTATATATTATATTAAAATAACAGTTACATGTATTATGATTTCCATCCATTTGTATACCATTTTATTCTTCTATTCTTATAATAGTGCAATGCAAGTGCATGGTGGACACTTTTCTGTAAAAACTCGATTTTTCTAAAAGATTGGATACGAGTAGGCATTCACATTTTTCCGCAAAAATAATTACAGAGTTACCGGTCCTTACCGGTATTGTCGCGAAACGTTCTTTGAGATATTCTTCCGCATGCTTTAACACAATTTTTTGGTACGTGTGCACAATCTCCGGCGCAGAGTTCATATCCGTTCCATACATGCTCCGCAATACTGCACTTAATATTGAGTGTAGTGTTACAAAGTATTGAACGGAACGGATATGTGATCTCTGCGCCGGAGATTGACGTGTGCATTGATATTGTCAATCATGTTTTACTTGTATCTAACTACAAAACATTTTCATATTATTAATTTATGTTGTAAACAAAAATATTTTTATCAGTATTCATTGAAGAGATGTATTTATATCAAACGATAAGGAATGTTATGTTGCACTTGTTTATGTGCGCGTATTTATCATGTTTATAGGTTACAATCCCAAAATCAATTTACATAATGGAAATCTAGGCGATAGCAATACATCGGAATGACCTCAAGGTCATCGCGATGTGAAAATATTCAAAATAACCTAATAAACATGAAAAATCAATATTGATGTTCCGAATCATATAACTACGTTTTAGCTAGCTGTGTTTATTTTATTGTACAATAATTGTAACTCAATGTGAAAAACCACATTCCTAACTGTTTATTGTAACGTCCTACATGTGATACCAGAACAGAGAGAATATAGTGTAGTTTTAAAAACATATTTGTGACCGTTCTTTTTTTGCTTTTTTGTCACAGAGGTGCAACAGGAAGACACAAAAATAAACTACATATAAATCTGTAAAAATCAGATGACTAATCGTCAGATCCTGAAAACATAACGATCACAAAATAAACCATAAAAATTCATGTTATTTAGACTTTGTTTGAAATTGTATCATCGTCAATCATATGAAACCGCATTTCCTTATTTTATAAAAACGACACAAAATGTACCGATGTAAGTGTATCTATTACTGAAAGCTAATGCAATGCCCCATGTCAGCTAATAAATAGGCCATAGGTTTTTATCTGAAATATCAATCTGTACATCTCCAACGGATTAAGGCTGAAAATTCATTAACATTATAAGGAAATTATGACTATTTAGTACTCATTACGATGACAACAATAACTATCGACAATATGTAGAGATGACAACTACCACTAGGCGGATAAACGAACATACGCCTGCTCAATTCCTCAGTCTGATTTATTCAAGGTCGCACAAAAGGTCATTGACGAAAGGTTACATAAAGAAATCTTTGGTACAAAATGTAGAAGAAATTCATTAAGAAAAAAAATTAAATAACATTGAAAAGAGAAATCGTAGTGTGGCATTAGTTTATATGTTTCGTTGCAATTTTTTAGAAAATTTTGCTTAAACACAGCAGAAACCTTTATTATACCATATTCAGCTGTATATCAAAGGGTGCAAGACGTGTGTGCTTTTTTATTATCAGTAAGCGATAGGGCATTTGCGCTCATATTGATCAGTAATTGATAGGGCATTTGTGCTCATATTGATCAGTAATGAAAGGGCATGTGCGCTCATATTGATCAGTAAACGAAAGGGAATTTGCGCTCATATTGATCAGTAAACGATAGAGCATTTGCGCTCTTATTGATCAGTAACGAAAGGGCATTTGCGCTCCTAACACGATGAACACAAGCGCTTTTGATCTGTGATATAGGGTACCTGTTAATAACTTACTTACCTAACTCAAAAGAAGATGTTTACACATTCTTTTGAAGTAATCCCGTACAGATAAAAATAGAGTTGTGCTTTACTAGTATTCAATTGAACAATTATAGATAAAAAGACATTTATAATGATGGAACAAAGAAATGATGCTCTAAAATTCAATTTAAAAATATACCATTATTGAGAAATATGGAAAACTATTCTTCTCTTGTGTTTATTCTACTGCCTGAATAGTTGTAAAAACTTATTTTTGATGATTTCAACTTGAATATGATTCAAACCGAAATTTTATTTTTAATGAATTAAATTTAAGTACCTACTTTTCGGTTTGACTCCGATGAAAGCGTCATAGTTGTTAAAGGAATTTACTTCCATCCTCCTCTTTTAAAGCGTTGTCATCTGACAAAAACATGACGGCCAAAGATTTTGTAATTCGGACACTCTAGTTGCCAGATGTGAAATTTTATTATTCTTAAGTTGTCTCTATTAACTACTCTAAATATCAGCAGAACAATATTAAATCTGAAAACTTGCGGAAGCAAATTTTTGTTCTTCCCTTCTCGGGATTCGAGCTATTGGGATATCGAGACAACACATCCTGCATTGTGCCCGCGATTCATAGGCCGATCCAGGGGGCCCTGAGGGGCCGGGCCCCATCTCCTTTCGTAGGGAAAAATTGGTCGGTTATATAGGGAATCACTCAAGCATGACTGGAGCGAGCCCCCCTTAGGTCACCCCCTTATGAAAAGTTCTGGATCCGCAACTCATCGCTCTAGACCACTCGTCCACCTAGACTGAACTTAAACTCTTGACAAAATATTTACTTTGACCCTTTGACAATAATATAAAAAGTTTTAAAAAAAACTTAAACCACACACTTTATTGAAGTTATAAAAAATCAAAAGGTAGCTCCCTAATTGACATACACAAATTTGATTGTTGACTATTAGAGCTTTCTTACAAATTGACGAAAGGTACGAACGAACGTAAAGGGAGCACGTATTTCATTTCCACAATAACTGTTAAAAGAGACTGTGTTTTATCCAGTAAAACAGAATTCTTTTCTAAATCAAGTTTATTTTTCAAAAAAGAATAATATCGCAAATAATACACGATTTTAATATAATCAAACACAGGTATTTGGGGCATGGACCCCCCTTTTTTGGACCTCACTAAAAAAAATATTGTTTGGTGTTTTTTTTATTTATTTTCAATTTTCTACAATGTATGAAAATATATCAAGTCTCAACAATCCATTGCTAGTCGATTGCAATAACTTTTTTACTATCCATACGAGCCCCAAGTAAAAAAAGAAGCCCTCTTTTTTCACTTGGGGCTCGTATGGATAGTAAAAAAGTTATTGCAATCGACTAGCAATGGATTGTTGAGACTTGATATATGTTCATACATTGTAGAAAATTGAAAATAAATAAAAAAAACACCAAACAATATTTTTTTTAGTGAGGTCCAAAAAAGGGGGGTCCATGCCCCAAATACCTGTGTAATCAAACAGAGAAAAATAGTGTCAAATACACTTACGTCCGATACGTACTTACGTAAACCACGAGAACACACATTTCCGCGGGAAATTTTTAAGCACGAGTTTCACGATTAACTTTTCAATGGCATTATTGAAGTACGTTAGTCTAAATTTAACGACAAGATTAACATTTATTTTATTTTTTATAGTACACTTTCAGCAAATTGTCAAAGTGGAATATCGAGATTTGCTAAACAAAAATGATGAAAAAGTAATGTTGAATAAATCTAGAAAAACAGATTTTGTATATCAAGAAAATAAATCTACGATTTTACACCATATACATTGTGGATTTTATAATGACGATCAGTGGCGTAGCTTGCATGTATGCTCAGATGCTCAAGCATCCACATAATTTTGACCCCAAAAAAAATAAATAGCAGCAGGTTAACTCGGACGTATCCAAATGTAACAAGGCTGAGGATATGAGGATAACGTCCAGTTATTTTCGAAGCCTGGTATTTCATTTAGGATAATTTTGTTGATGTAAACAACATAGTTGAATCGCAGAATAGTGTTTCAAGTTAACTTTTGTTCGTAAAAAAAGTCTACGTCATCGGCTAAGGCAAGCGGTGTCGGTGAGGACTGATACACAGACCCGTGAACATCTTTCATTTGAAATTGAACCTAGTGGAGTGATGGCTTCTCATTTGACTATCGCAACTAACAACTAAAACATAATATCCTGATATCGTTTCTTGCGATATGGTAAATGACGTTATAAAAAAACATCAATTTGTAATAGTAGATCGTGATAAGTCCTAGGCTTATGAATTCCCGTTTCTATCTAGGTTCAAATATTAATTTATATTTTCAATTAAAGAACAAAGATCCAATGTTCCCCGCCATGCACATTACATGTCATATTTTATCTATCAAATGGCAAGGAACAAGGGAATATTATAAAAAAACACTTTTTTCCTTTTCTTTTTTATTTTCAATATCTTAAGAGAAATAAAAGCTTCACAGCAAATGAAATTGGATTTCAATTACGCTTTATATTTCAAAGGGTAATAACTGGTTAAACATATTTGCATTACGACTTATTTTCGAAATTGTCAAAGACATTGCTTATGATATGAGCTTCACTTAATCTGACAAGAATTGTACACATGAGAGTGCTAACAAGACCGGACAATCGGACGCCCGGTATTTTTATGTTTTCTGTCATGCGTTTAGCTCAGTAATCAAAAATCATAACCCCAAGATTGTAGACTCAAATTCCTGGAAAGAGAAGTCACTTTAGTTCCTATATTCCGAAGTTCCTAAATTATACAGAAGTGCCGCTGTAATGGGGTCCGTTTGTGATATGTCAAATATAAGATTGGGTGGTAAACTTTACATCAAATATTTATATGAATTGATTGATTGTAGTTTCGAGGAAACAAGAAAATTTGGTTAAAAATATAAATATATGAATTGGTGGGTATTTTGAATTTAAACAAAATTCTAACTAGTGTTGGATTTTGGAGGAGTACATGTGCTTAAATTAAAAATAATTTTCTGCATAAAAAGGTCAAAAAAATTTTCGCCTCGCTGCGCTCGGCGAAACATCCACATCGTTTCAGCCCTGGCTACGCCACTGACGATTTAATAATACACAAGTTTGGAAGATAGACGCGAAGTTATCACTTATCGTCCAGTGGCTAATATTTGATGAATGTTGAGGACTATAGGCAAAACGCAATTATACGCTAAAATATTCCTTCCATTGCCCCGGTATTTTAGGGGCATTTTTTTTGTCTGACTACTAGATATATTTAGGATATTTTGTAGTGTTATCTCATCCGACCTGGTGGTATCATATTTTAACATATCGTACGTCCCGACATCCTATAAATATATCGGAAAAGTCCAATTTAATAACTGTCGTTGCATGTAGAATAATTGTCCGAAGTTCCACGACTATTATTTAAATATGTCAAAATAAAGGATCCCTTAAACGAGTCTTACGTATGATTCGTCAAGCATACGTACCTTTCGTCAATTTGTAAGAAAGCTCTATTGAGAAGCTTAAAAGGCGATTATTTTACAGAGATAGCCGTTCCGTAGTGTATTGTACCACCTTAAAAAACACATAAATTATATCTGACGTTTCTAACGCGCAAATGTCATATAGAAAAGCGCAAATGTCTCTTTATAAAAACGCAAATGTCCATTGAAAAAAGGAAAAATGTCCTATCAAAAAGCATAAATCATTTATATAGATTTGAAAAAAATAATAAAAGTTGTGTTTGCATAAAAAATGACCCGACCGTTGAGAATTTTTGTCAAAATCGGAAATATTTCTTTCCTTTATTGCTATAATTTGTAACTTGCATTTTTAAAGCCATTAAAGTCATCATTAAAACTGGTGGGAAATAAACTAAGCATGTATAACACTATTATATATTAAAATGTATTGTAAAAAATCAATTGCAACTCAAATATGTAGCTTTTTAATGGACATCATTGAATGAGCATTAAAAATAATCTGTCTGATAAGCAATTTAGAGCAATAACAGATAATTCCTTCTGCAATATTAATACTCTTATTTTTTTATTCAAAAACCGGCCCGTTTCAACTTTTACGGGCGCAACACCACAGCGAAATTTTGCAAAAGCACTTCTATATTTCCCTGCAATAGTTTTACAAATGTAATTTTCTACCTTAAATTCTGTTTTAAATAATTTATAAGTTCATTTAACTTATAAAATATTGAGAAAAAAAAATAATATCTACATATTTTAGTCTTAGATGCATAATTTAAAAAAAAATAGTTATTATTGGCTTTGAACTAGCTGTCAGAAAATGCGAGTATTCTCAGATCTGTACTTATATACATGTAGTGTCTTTGTTGTATTAGTGCGGCCGTCCACGTCCACTCTGTATTTTGGTTACATGCATTACTGTGTGTACCCATCTGAAGAGATAAGCCCTTTTCAACTGAGTTATATAGTTAATTCTTATGTTGTACTGTTTTAAAACTGTTGCGGTTTATTGGGACGTTCGGGGCCTTCAAATATGTTTAAATCCGCTACAATCTGTATTTGCCTGTCCTAAGTCAGGTGCCTGTAATTTGGTAGTTGTAGTTTGTTGCTGCGTAACATATTTGTTTTTCGATCATTATTTAGTACATAATTTAGGTCGTTAGTTTTTGCTCATTATTGACGGTCGTATGGTGACCTATAATTGTTAATTTTTGTGTCATTTGGTCTCTGATGGAGAGTTGTCTCATTCGAAATCATACTACATCTTCTTATTTTTGATTGTAGTCTGGTTCTTCTTTATATAGTTGGTGATGGGTCTTGTTGATTGCACTTTATGACAAAGACAATAGGAATATTGGTAAAACAATCTCTAATATAATGATTATTTGAAAGACAAATCTGGTACAAATCTAGACGACAGCTTCGTTATCAATAAAGAAAGTTGTTGCATGGTTCATGCGAATCTAACATTAGGTGTTAGCAGTCTTCAATAGCGCAGAGAATGTTGTAAAAATGTCCTCTGACTTCTCTAGTAAACTTGAAAAGGTACTAGTGGAAACATTTCTCCATCAACAATTTGACATAGAGACAGGAACATATACATTGACTGTTAGATATACTGTTCCCAGATAGAGGGTAGAATGTAAATGAGTGTATACCTTTTTAAATTGCATGCATTATTTCTATATTTCTTTGAAAACTTTACAGAGAAAATGTTATTAAAATAATGGTATTGGCATTCGTTTTATAAATAACGTTACATTGTAGATATATTTCATAAATCAGAGATATAATATTAGTTTTAAATTAAAAGTGTTTTTTATCTAATGATTTGAAAAAAAACATGATTTGTTTCTATATTCTTTTATAAAATTAATACTTTATAATAGTTTTATGAAAATATTATTTTGTATCTTTTAAAATTAAGATTTAATGTTCAATAGTACTAATTAATTCTTGTTTATTTAGCAAAACAAACACCAGTTCCCTTGTTTATCTAACTAAAGGGTGTCATCCTGGTTTGCCCACTATACAAAAAGACAACCTGAATATATATAAAACACTTACAAACTATTATTATACTTAAAAGTTGGAACAGACTATACAATTGTATTCTCATTAAACCTTTTGTCTTTTTTGTTTTCTTTACCAATAGATAATTGATAGAATTAAAAGTGGGCAAACCAGGAGTAAACCTTATCTAAGAACATTTTACTTAATGTGGGACAATCAGAACTTTTTATGTGGGACAATCAAAACTCCAAAATTTTAAAAAGTGGGACAATCGGGAATAAACCGTATTTCCCAATAGGCTCGTTTTTATTGATTCGTATTTCAGAAATTTGTATCGCAAAATTATTGATATGAGGTATGATTGCCAATGACTAGAATGAGACCACTATCCACAATAGGAAACTGCACGACGAGCAATACCCTTATCATCTCAAATGTACTATAATAAATTGTCCATACTTATGTCCAATACGTATTAATATTTTGCTACGCATGCTTATTTTTCCGCGGAATTTTCCATATATTTTTTTTTTTAAGTAAACATGACCACAATCACAATTTACAGGTGTGCAAAGACCGCATGATCCACCCCTATTGTTCAAATTTAAAGTGTCGCAAGAATAAAATAGGATTTTTTGAAGACATTTAATCATATATTGACCCAATCGAACAATACTGAATCAATCAAACAAATTTACTTAGATTTTGCAATTCAAGTCCTATAACTCTACAGCCACAAATCGGAGAGTTTATAAAAATCCAAAAAACATCTCCTCAATAAAGTAATTAAAGTTTTTAGGAAATCAACCCAGGAATACTGTAATAAGTGCGCGTTTAATTGCAAAATAACCTGTATATAACAGTTTAAGTTCCGTTATTTTGGAACTACAAACCGAAACAAAAATAAAAATAAAATATGGAGCTTCCTTTCGAATTTATCAATCGCCATACAAATGTAACGTTTAGAGGATGACTAAGTTCGTGAGCGATTTGTTAAACGTTGCCATAAATCTTAGGGTTAAAGGTCCTTAACTCAGGAAAAACTAATAGAAAAACATTTGAAAAATCGAAAGGGAGTTGATTTTCGTCAATTCCAATGTTCTGTTTAAGTTGTATGAGAATTGGTTAAAGCTTATTTGAGTTATTACGTACGGAGTGTTGACGAATGGACGGACGGACATAGCTATACCCCGTACCCGTAACCATAATACGCCAATGTTCGAAGGACTAATATTGTATGCAGAATAATCAGATAATTATTTGTGAAGCAACTTGAAGGTTAAAGGAGAGATAATGTAAATGTTGTATTTTATCGATGAGTTTTGAGTTTGGTCATAAAGTTTTTAAGAACAGTTAGGACTTTATAAAACTTACAATTTGAAATCACCTAAATATATAAATGGATGACATCTAGTACATATTTTTTTTAATTTGAAAATAGTAATAATAGTGATTAAACACTACTACAGGCAGCATCAATGTATCATGTTTTAAAGTGCCAGTCTTTTTGTAAGAATCAAGTTATTTAGAAAACTTTCAAAACACACATGACAAAAAAAAACACCGACCGTACTATCCAATTTTGAAGTTATCCTCGTACCAAGTTAGAAATCGTAGGTCTTTCTTTTCTGGTGGTCAGGTACGTAGTTCTAGAAATCTCTTGATAACTTTTGATTGGAATGATAGAAAATTACGGAATTAATTGTTCATTTCACGTTCATTTCAACCAAATTATATCTTGAATTACCAGAACAGAAGGAAACGAATGTTATATGTTTGTACAATTTTACAATTTATTATAAATCAATGATTTTCAACCTGAGTGGGTTTTTGTTTTTCTGCCTGATTCTTACACAGATTGGCAAAACAAGTATAAATTTGTCATGGAATACAAGTATTTGTTCTCCAGCTTAATATTTTCAGGTTATAATAAAATATTAAATTTTGAGAAAATAAAGTAAAAAGAAACTAAAATTTCAATAATTGCTTCTCTAAAACTTAAGTAACTAGAAATTACAATTTAGAAACACTATCCAACGAGGCATTTTTTCTTCTTCAGATTACATACTAATATAAGTGTATGACATGGGCGTCAGAAAATATTAACAACTACACTTTATTTTCCGTAATAGTGTGAATGAACTGTTTTTGTTAGTCATACATCAAACATTTTAGGGCGTTTGATGATAGATTAACCCTTAATGTGCCTCGATATTTAAATATGCTTCAAAGCTGTATTTTATTTTTTCCACCTATCCTAGATAGAACATACACATATTCATACATCCATGAAATATTATTTTGAAATATAGCGACATTTTTCTTTCCCGACAACATAGGTGTTACATTAATCAATTTACTAGCAGACGACACTTTTTGTTTGACAAACATTTAAGACACAGTGTTTCCTGTGTTGTGCCTCGACAGCATCTTGCTCAGCGTCCCACAAAAGCTGCATAATTTATTCATCCTTCTTAGAGCATTTGTGTTGTGTGCAACAAGTCTTCGATATTAATTTGAAAGTTAAATTACAAAATGTTTATTGTTTCGGTGTATTTTAAAGTAGCTTTTGCACTTATTTGTGTTGGATTAGTATTTGAAGTTATTGGATTTGCCTCTCCGTACTGGCAATCGTGGGATAACAGATATGGAGATACAAATAATGGTTTGTGGCAGCAATGCAGTGACCAATATAAACAATTACGCCATGGTGATCGATGCTACAAATACGGCCGTATAGGTAAGATTTGCATTTATATTGTAATATAAATTTATTAATATTTAAAACATACTACTATTGTTTTACTTAGTATCCTTATGTTATCTCGTTGCTTTAATATGCACCTGTGCACAGTGGCGGATCCAGACTGACTGCTAAGAGGGGGCTGCTCCCGTCAAGCTTCAGTGATTCTCTATATAACCAACCAAAATTTTTACACTAAAGGGTGGACCCGGACCCCAACCCCCTAAATCCGCCTTTGGTGCACATACCCATCTCTCGAAAGAAAAAGAAAACCACCAAAGAATAATATTAAGTTTGATAAAGAACCCTTGAAATTCAATTCTCATTTTCTTAGAACAAACAGGAGGCAAAATCTTTTGTAATTAAGTTGCAGATGAATGCAACGATTTTGAAAATTCTGTATGAAAAATGCAGTCTGTTCAACACTTTATTTATTTACCTGTAATTGGGTACTGTATACCCTATAATAATTTGTATATGACCGCAAAAAAAAATACGTTCTTGTAATGATATGATGTCGTCGTTGGCATCGACGTCGCGTCCGAAGACACAGTCGGTTTCCGGCCAATAACTTGAGTTTAAATGAATGGATCTCTATACAATTTTACCAGAAGGTTCAATGAAACTAAAGGTAGGTTGGGATGGATTGTGGGGGTTATGGTACTAACAGTATAGGAATTGGGGACCAAAAGGGGGCCAAAAACAAGCATTTTTGTAGTTTACAGACAAAAACTTGTGTGTAAGCGAATGGATCTCTCTGAAATTGTACCACAAGGTTCAATATCTAAAAGAGAAGGCAGAGGTTGAGTTTGGGGGTAATTGCCCCGATCGTTCAGAAATAAAGAGCGAAAAGGGGGGTAAAAACGAGCATTTTTCTGGTTTTCAGACAACAACTGTGTTTAAATGTATGCTGCAGCTCTATCTGGATTTGTACTACTACAAAGGGAAGGCTGGGATTAGTTTGGTTGTTGTTGTCCCAAACTTTTATAAACTAAGGTTCAAAAAAGGGCTAAAACAAACATTTTTATAGTTTCCAGATAATAAAATGTTTTAAGTTTATGGAATTCTCTGAAATTGTTCATTTTTTGTAAAGGAAATAATCTTCAAAATATAAAAAAAAAATTGAGAGGGTTAACAAAAGTTGGGGTTCAGATTTTTTGGGGGGTTTAAATTTTTGTTTCTTCAAAATTTTTCAAAAATTATATTTTGGGGGGGCCAAACTTTTTTTCCATAATTTTTGTGGTTTTTTCCCCAAATTTTTCATATTTATTATTTCTCTTTTATAAAGCAACAAGTACTGAAACATGTGATATGGCAGGATATATACATTGCCAAATAAGTGGTCTTCCAACATTGATGAAAATGGCACATTCATGTCAAATGGTAGTGAAAATTTGTTTTCATCCCTTTAATCAACCATATACAATCTCCAAAACTGTGTCTTAGATTTTTGACATATGCCTCAAGTAAGAAGATATATTGATTTAACTGCTTGGTGCCAAACCTCATTTCACCTTTCCTCTTTGGAGACCTATAAATTCATTTAGAAACAAATTGTTCAAAAACTGGGACACGGTATTATAGAAAATACACCCTTTAATCATATATATCAAAGTCAAGCCAAAGGGGGTACCCATTAAGTTTCTATTTTAATTTTTTCCTTACAATTCTCATGAAAAATTGTTCTGAGAAATGACCTAAAAACTGAATTTCCCCCTTAGAACCCATATAAAGTCAATATAAACACAAATATTCCACTGGGAACACCCCAGGAGTGGTCTGATACCATTACTATATCAATAGAACCACACACTTTGTGTCTTTGATGCTCTAATACTGTAAATTTTGCATTATATTTGAACTGCCCAACACTAACTTGGCATTTGGCGGGAATTTGACGTCACAGATTTGACCAACATCTGTGATGTAGTAATTAAATATAGATAAAGCTCCGCCTCTTTCCAGACAGTGCATTAAGATATTTTTATTTTTGGGCCCTGTTTTCAAATGAGTCCATATTTAGGTTTGAAGGGTCCAAAATTAATGTTTGTTTGATTTCAACTAAAATTAAAGGAGTAGGTTCAGTAAGACCCCTTTTTGGCCCCAAAATATAGCAGGTTTACAAAATTGTGAAATGTAATCTTTTAGCTATTTACTGGAAAGAAATGCTTCTGCTACATAAATATAGGCAATGCACATATATCGGGTACTAGCATCATTAACTCATGCTAAATTACTAAAATCATCACAATTTTAACATTTTAGTTAAATTTTAAACGGTTTCCGTCTTAAATGGAAGTGGCTACATTCGTGTTCGTTCATAATATTGAACTGTAAGTTGTATTGGATGATAATACACAACATATATAAAGGTTGAGGATGAACACGGATGCGGCCACTTACATTTTTGACAAAAAATATCTGAAAAGTGACGTTTTTTGGCTTTTGATAGATTTTTATACGACTGCAAAAATTTTAATTTTTCGTCGTATATTGCTTGCTATCACGTTGGCGTCGTCGTCCTGCGTCGTCTTGCGTCGTCGTCCGAATACTTTTAGTTTTCGCACTCTAACTTTAGTAAAAGTGAATAGAAATCTATGAAATTTTAACACAAGGTTTATAACCACAAAAGAAAGGTTGGGATTGATTTTGGGAGTTTTGGTCCCAACATTTTAGGAATTAGGGGCCAAAAAGGGCCCAAATAAGCATTTTCTTGGTTTTCGCACTATAACTTTAGTTTAAGTTAATAGAAATCTATGAAATTTTGACACAAGGTTTATGACCACAAAAGGAAGGTTGGGATTGATTTTGGGAGTTTTAGTTCAAACAGTGTAGGAATTAGGGGCCAAAAAAGGGCCCAAATAAGCATTATTCTTGGTTTTCGCACAATAACTTTAGTAAAAGTGAATAGAAATCTATGAAATTTTAACACAAGGTTTATAACCACAAAAGGAAGGTTGTGATTAATTTTGGGAGTTTTGGTCCCAACATTTTAGGAATTAGGGGCCAAAAAGGGCCCAAATAAGCATTTTCTTGGTTTTCGCACTATAACTTTAGTTTAAGTAAATAGAAATCTATGAAATTTTGACACAAGGTTTATGACCACAAAAGGAAGGTTGGGATTGATTTTGGGAGTTTTAGTTCAAACAGTGTAGGAATTAGGGACCAAAAAAGGGCCCAAATAAGCATTATTCTTGGTTTTCGCACAATAACTTTAGTATAAGTAAATAGAAATCAATGAAATTGAAACACAAGGTTTATGACCACAAAAGGAAGGTTGGGATTGATTTTGGGAGTTGAGGTATTAACAGTTTAGGAATTAGGGGCCAAAAAGGGGCCCAAGTAAGCATTATTCTTGGTTTTCGCACCATAACTTATGTATAAGTAAATAGAAATCTTTGAAATTTAAACACAAGGTTTATGACCATAAATGGAAGGTTGGGTTTGATTTTGGGAGTTTTGGTCCCAACAGGTTTTTAGGAATAAGGGGCCCAAAGGGTCCAAAATTGAACTTTGTTTGATTTCATCAAAAATTGAATAATTGGGGTTCTTTGATATGCCTGATCTAACTGTGTATGTAGATTCTTAATTTTTGGTCCCGTTTTCCAATTGGTCTACATTAAGGTCCAAAGGGTCCAAAATTAAACTTAGTTTGATTTTAACAAAAATTGAATCCTTGGGGTTCTTTGATATGCTGAATCTAAAAATGTACTTATATTTTTGATTATTGGCCCAGTTTTCAAGTTGGTCCAAATCAGGGTCCAAAATTAAACTTTGTTTGTTTGATTTTATCAAAAATTGAATAATTGGGGTTCTTTGATATGCCAAATCTAACTGTGTATGTAGATTCTTAGTTTTTAGTCCCGTTTTCTAATTGGTCTGCATTAAATACCAAAGGGTCAAAAATTAAACTACAAATGTAAGTTTGATTTTAATAAAAATTGAATTCTTTGGATTTTTTGATATGCTGAATTTAATCATGTACTTAGATTTTTGATTATGGGCCCAGTTTTCAAGTTGGTTCAAATCAGGATCCAAAATTATTATATTAAGTATTGTGCAATAGCAAGAAATTTTCAATTGCACAGTATTCAGCAATAGCAAGAAATCTTCAATTGCACAGTATCAATAGCAAGAAATTTTCAATTGCACAGTATTGTGCAATAGCAAGAAATCTTCAATTGCACAGTATTGTGCAATAGCAAATATTTTCAATTGCACAGTATTGCCTAATAGCAAGAAATATCTAATTGCACAATATTGTGCAATAGCAAGAAATTTTCAATTGATTGGAGTTATCTTTCTTTGTCCAGAATAGTAGTTGAATCAACTTAAATCATTGTTTTTAATCAATACACAATGTATATTCACTTTTACTACCAACTGATAAATTAAAACAATCTTTACCATTCAGTGATAACAAGCACTTTTTGTTACATTTTAATATTTTATGATGTATTTAAATGAGTAGTTATTGTTGCAAACTCCATTAGAAATTTGAATTGAGATCAGTTATGAAAAAAGTGAAAGGGGGATGTGAAAAAAAAAATGGGGGGGGGGTTAAATTTTTCTCATTTCAGATTTCATAAATAAAAAGAAACCTATGCTGTGTCAACTATTTAAATAAATCACAATCCAAATTTAGAGCTGAATCCAGCTTGAATGTTGTGTCCATACTTGCCCCAACCGTTCAGGGTTCAACCTCTGCGGTCGTATAAAGCTGCGCCCTGCGGAGCATCTGGTTTACATTTAAGCTTGAATCGGAGCGTTTTTTCATGACTTAAAATCAGTTAAAATCTTTCACCTAAACTAATTGAATCAATTGAAATAGACACTTAAGTGTTTAACAAAATCGGCCCTTTTTTGTGTTTTCTCTTTGCTGAATCTAACTTTGATGTTGGATTTTGGATATCAGACCTTACTAGGTAAATAAATCTCCCATTTCAAATTTTTAAGATCTTTGACCACATTTATTTTGTGTCTAAAACCTATATTATGTCAAATTTTTATTACAATCCCAATTCAAAGATTATCAAGCTTGAATATTGTGTTTTTAAATTTAACTTGCATCAACTGTTCATGGTTCATTTCCTCAGCGGGTCATAATTGTATATTATGGTAAAACAATGTCTGTCCGTCCGTCAACACTTCGAACGATATCTCAAATTCAATTTAACCAATTGTCATATAACTGTTACACCAATTGGAATTAACGGAAGAAAGCTCCCTTTGTTTTCTTTTTTTTAATTTTTGACTGCCATGCCAGAGTTACGGAACTTTGATCCTTCGATTTTATTTTTACAAATCGTGCACTAACTCAAGCATTCCTAAAATTATTTCTCCCAAATTTTACAGTATTGTGAGTACGGTACCATGACTTCTGTTATGGTTGAAACTTTTCTTTACTGTTGGAACTTTTGAACAAACTGTTTGATCTAAACGATATCAGCACAGGCACTTGTCTCAGATTCCCCCCCCCCTTATATACCTTAATTTTCAGGCGTGTTTTCCTATAGAGCTGGCATTTTATTTGCTTTAATAAATTAAATGCATTCGAAATATCCCATTTTATTCTTGCAACAATTGCAATATGCACAATAAGGGCTTAACACGTGTTCTAAGAGCAGCTGTTTATTTAAAAAAAAAATCCCCATTTACTTTCACAATGCTGTGATTATTTCGCAGTTTTATTGTGAATTTGCATATGCATGACTGGATACA
Organism: Mytilus galloprovincialis; assembly: GCF_965363235.1. Taxonomy (NCBI): domain Eukaryota; kingdom Metazoa; phylum Mollusca; class Bivalvia; order Mytilida; family Mytilidae; genus Mytilus; species Mytilus galloprovincialis. The sequence goes on from NC_134840.1 coordinate 52,316,496, forward strand.
ATCCTTCAACATAGGCTATATACCAATTTCAACATCATTTACACAGGTATCAGCTGTTCAAGCTATAATTCATTAAAAAAAAAGAGCATTGAAAAAAAGTGGCCTATCTTCTCATTATTCAATTCTAAGTCCTAATTCAATTGAAAAAAGTCGTACTGTAGAATTAACATAATTAAATCATGATTATTTTAATAAACAATTTGTTTTTTTACAGATACAGCACTTGGGGCTGCAAGAGCATTTTCTGCCATAGCAGTGATTCTGTTTGTTGTCCTGCTGATTCTGTTGTTGATATACTGGTGTCAATGTCCACGGTCTGATCTCATTCTAGCATGTATCATCATCAGTTTTATCACGGGTAAGTTATACTTAATACTGTCACAGTGTGGTTGGTGATATACTGGTGTCAATGTCCACGGTCTGATCTCATTCTGGCATGCATCATCATCAGTTTTATCACGGGTAAGTAATACTTTATACTGTGATTGGTGATAACTGGGTTGCGTTCAATGTCGTAGCGGCTACGTAGTGCTACGTAGATTTTGACTATTGAACGTATAGCTAGACTAGTTGTTACATAGATATTGATAGCAGCTACGTCTACGTAGCTGCTACGATATTGAACTCAACTCTGGTGTCAATGTCCACGGTCTGATCTCATTCTGGCATGTATCATCATCAGTTTTATCTCAGGTAAGTTATACTTATTACTATCACAGTGTGGTTGGTGATATATTGCTGTCAATGTCCACGGTCTGATCTCATTCTGGCATGCATCATCATCAGTTTTATCACGGGTAAGTTATACTTTATACTGTGGTTGGTGATATACTGGTGTCAATGTCCACGGTCTGATCTCATTCTAGCATGTATCGTCATCAGTTTTATCGAGGGTAAGTTATACTTGTGGTTGGTGATATATACTAGTGTCAATGTCCACAGTCTGATCTATATACAACAAACGGAAGTTTTTAACGACATTGACTGGCTATACAGTCCTTGCACGATCGGGGATCTATATATATGGATGGTATAATTTGGTGTTTTCTCTGGGTCGTTTCAATCACTCGAAACTAGGTGAGACATGCACAGAAGTGATAGATATGTAATATAGAAAATTAAATAATCTAATCAACAACAAAATAAAACTAGTATCTCAATTGTTTGTAAAACAATTGAAAGGTCTTTCCTGTAAAAGTGATGTTTTCGTAATGTACTTTGTACGACCTTTCGTTTGATATACGACAAGCATACCTTCTGAAACTTTTCACTTTTATTACTTAATGACCTCATCCGCCTACATTTTTGAGATCGGAATTATTATATATGTAACATAGAGTATATGAGCTTTGATTTGATATGCGACAACGCCATGTTCTAGAAAGTTTGATTTTTGCACTAAATAACCCTATCTTACTAATTTTTTGAGGTCAGGAATTTGATATTTGAAATGTACACACCATGACCTTTCATTTGATATACAACAACCCTAGTATCTTAAAAGAAAATTGATGTTTTGCACTCAATGACCCCATCCAACCCATTTTTGGGAGACGTCAATTTGAAATTTGAAATGTACGCTTTATGTTCTTTCATTTGATATGCAACAACCTTACCATCTGAGAAATTTGAATGTTTGCACTAAATGACCCCACTCGTCCCCCTGGGATGAAAAGGGGGTTTAAAATTTTCATTTTTAAGTAGAGTTTATTAAGACCTTCAATTTGATATATCAGATGACCCCATTTGACAAAGTGCAAATAATGATGCAATATCAACTATATAAATAGAAGTTATGAAACTTACAAAGTCAATGCAAAACTTGAAAATTTCAAATTGATTTTTTGGTGTTTTTTTCCATGGAATGTTTTTGGTATTTGGTCAAACATATAACTATGTCAACCTCTTCAATTTCTAAAACATTTTAAGTGGTAAGCTCTGGATGATTCAGAAATACATTAATCATCAAATATATGATGCAATACAAAACTTGAGAACCGGAAGTCGTAGAGACAGTGGACTATCACCATTCAACTCAGGACCACTTGACCTTACAAATATCACAAGGTCAAGGTCATAGTATAATGTGAAGGTCAAGGTGAAATTTCATCATGACCTGACATTGACCTCAAATTGAAGGTCTTGAACTACTGATCATCTTTGCAGTTTATAGTAGGTTGATATATGTTACCTTTAAAAAGATATACACACAATACTATACTTTTAAGAATCATCCCGTCGTAACTTTTGAACAGACAGTCGGACTCTTTTGAGCTCAGTGTATAAAATGTAGAGCTCGTCGAGTGGAACATTTTATACGCTGTAAGTATGCAACAAACTCTTATCGTTTTCTTAATATGAAAGCTTGAAATTGCAGCGTAATTTTTTTTTGCACTCGGTGACCTTTGACCTTGGGTGCAAATTAAAGGTCACATGAACTTAAGATTATTGGTGTAGGTCCCAAGTCTTTACGACTTCCGGTTCTGGAGATACAATTTTTCAAAAATTGTGTATATTTTTTCAAGGGAAATAACTCCTTATAACGGTTAACAACAAAAGGATTGTATATGTTTATTAACATTGCCATCTGGTCTTATACATGTTGCCGTTTTCAAATCGATTCTATCTTAAATACTTTTTGAGAAAAATGCAAAAGAAAGAAATTGCTTCAAGGGGACATAACTCTCATAGGGAATGATGAAATCCTTAGCAGCCTCAAATGGTAACACATCATGATGAGATCTAACTTTGGTTCAAATAAGGTCATGATATCTTTAAAAACAACGAGGGGGGGGCCATGTTGGGAGATAACTTCTAAAGGGGATGATGAAATCCTACACAGCCTCATCTGGTAATACCTCATGATGAGATCTATCGATGGTCCATATTTGGTCTTGATGACATCAATAGAAACGGGGGGAGGGCATTTAGAATAAATGTTGGAAAAAAAACCATTAGAAAAACAGTAAGGTCTTTCCCCACGTAGGGGAAAGACCTTAAATATCTGTATCATATATCCAAGCGCCTGTGAATCTGATCATACCAGACAGCTTCCACCATATAAACCAACTAACACATTATATTGATGTTGGTGTTTGTTGAATATGTTTGTTCAAATGACTGACGTATGATTGACAATAAAAAAACCTTAATACAAACCTTATAAAAAGGGGGAGGACATTAAAAAAAAAATAGCCATTGATTTTTTTGGCGGGAAAATGGTCTCTCTTGGTTTGTCATGCTTTATCATTGACAAGTTTAAGTTCTCAAAAACTATTAAACGATTTTAGTTTTTTACAGATGGCTTATAATTATACAAGTAAAAGATTTATAAAAAGAAAAAAGGGGGTGAATGGGCAAATATTGTTATATTAAGGCATTCAAATACTAATAGATAAAACCTGAGGATTCCGAAAATCTGACAAAAAATTCCAAAAGGTTACAAGCGAACATCCTTCAATCTTTAATCTGTCTCTTTCTAGTATCACTTTCAAATTTACATTACAATTAGATATATTGTTTTAATGTTGTCCACGGTCTGGTTATCAACATAAGCTATGTGAGGGTTAAGACAAAAATAATTTCATCATCTTCGAACAATGAAAGTACATGATTTAAATTTAAAAAAAAGTAACCTCCATACATGCAAGACTAGATGACTTCCAAAAAGTTCCTATTTATAATTTGTATTTTACCATTTAATGCCACTGCTAATACCTTGCGTTCAACTGTGTTCAGTTATTGATAATTAATAAATAAGTGTTAGAAAAAGTGGGGTTCTTGTGAAAATGGACTTCATATTAAACTCCAAAACATATTAATGAACTGAAAAAAACACATGTATTAATAATGGCTTCCGTGCAACAACTTTCGAGGGTCCAAATGGGGAGGTTGCAAGTTAAAATGTTATCTTTCTAACCAACATTGCCCAACGTGCCCTCTTTCTGTATATTTTCCCGCAAGGTTTTGAGAGAAGGGTTAACTTTACTTATTTATGGTAATTATTATTTTTCGAATTATTTGTATCTTTTTCCCAAGGACTTGTACGGTACAACCCGTGCTTATTAACTATAACATCAATGTACCAGCAAAAGCTATCAGGAGAGCAGCTGTGAATCCACTTATAAATACTCTACTATACCCTATGTTCCCATGGCAACGGTTATAACAAACACAATGTTGAATAACTATATCATCATACTCAGTAACAACTGATGTGTAACATTACTGTAATTAACGGTGGAACAACGTCAGAAACGGTTCCAATTTAGATCATTCTAACTGATGATTACTGATGAGACAGATATCAGGACCAAGAACATTACACGTATGTCCTAGCTACTGTAGAACCTTTTTGGATAATTTTGTAACTTTAATAATCAGATTGTTAATGCTTTTTGGCGTGAGAACAAATTCATTACTGAATGACATTAACTTAGCTGATGCGTTTCAATAGTGCTGTGGCGTAGCTGTTGTTAAAAAGTGTGGGGCAATTAAACTTCTAATAGTGACCAGCACAAAAAGAAGAGAAATTTTTATTTGGGGGGGGGGGGGGGGGGCATACATTTTTCAAAGTGGATACCGGCTTCTAAACTCTTGATATTATGATAAAACACAAGAAAAGAAATTGTAATCAATAATTTGTTTTGTTGATATTTTGTTTATTTGAGTTTATCACCTTAAAGTGCATTTAAAATTTATTTTAAATTTCCTTTTTGTTGTAAACTTAGTATCTTCTTCTTTTCTAGAAAATGCGTTAAGTGTGTTTATTCCACTGAAGTGCCAATTTTGTCACTATCACAAAACTTTAAACAATTATTCTGGAACACTTTTATACATGTACATCTGTACATCTATTCCTTCATTTATAGAAACTAAAAAGTTATTGCAGTAAAAGGGGAACTCGGATCGATATAGTACCTCCTTCTTAGTTAAGTTTTTTTTTATTATTAAACTACTTTCATTAAATCTTGTCATTATGTCAACTTCATTTTATGTTGTTGGACATATTTTTAGACTTATTTTAATAACTTTATCCTTAAATGTAAGACATGTATATTAAGGATAATACTGTATATAAATGGAAGCAATTTACATAAAATTATTCCGGTAATTAACTATTATAGAACGTTGATTTAATCTAAAACCATTTTAAAAATATGATTCCCAACCAGAAGTATGTATAAGATACACGTATGAGGGCGCTCTTATTAAAGGTTGATGGGGTGTTAGTGTATTACATTTACTCCAACATTTTATTGTCGAAGCAAAATGACAGTTTTCAATAATTTAGGAGGTGGGTATTTCGGTGATTTGACCATTTGTTAATAAAATTCATGATAAATGCAGTGTATCCAATTTCATTTAACGACATCTTTGTATAAATGACCAAACAATTTAACATATACTGACAGTGTAAATGGTCAAACATGTACATTGTAGTATAATAAAATGACCAAGAGGATTTTGTCGGATTTTTAACCCAATCCGTAATTATATAGAAGATTACACGATGCATTTTCTCTTGCTGAATTACTGTTTTCAGTTTTCTAATTTTTATTATTTATTACAGCTGCCTGTGCGTTTATAGGAGTGATTTGCTGGGCGTCTGAATATGATCATAATCTAAGCTGGGCCTTCTATCTTTGTGTCATTGCTGGGATACTGGCCGTAATCGCTGGCATACTCCTTATCCCTGAACGGAGGATTATAGTGATTGGTCGAACAACTACTGGTGGCGCAAGCACCGTCCGAACAGTTACAACTACAAGAACTGTCACCGTCAGATAAGCTGCAATATTTTAATAGTGTCTTGAAAACATTTTTAGTTTTTAACTCTTCTAGATGATGTATGATTTTTCAGTCAAATTCATAAGTTATTTTGCAATATTTCAAGGACGTTTCATACGAGCTCAAAATATATTTGACCCCCCCCCCCCTAGTTACCGCAACATCTTTTGCTACAAATCTGAGAAAATAACGAAAACTAGCAACGTAAAAACGATTACCTGATAATTGTTTTAACTTAATTTACATATGACTAGGAATGAATCAGCTTTGAAAAAAAAATGAAAATGCAAATTACATTTGACATTTCTATGAATGATGCGTGTCGAGAAGAAAACATTAACCCTGTATCGAGCCCCAGGTATTGATTCATAAAGACATGTTTCAGTTAGCATGTAGAATGCGATAACCTTGGCAACAACTGGTGGTATATTATAGCATATAGACATCGATTTATGGATGCTGTATAAAAATAAGGTTTAATCATTTGATGCAATAGACAAAATTAAATATGTAAATGTCTATCATAACCAGACGCTGTTTTGAAACATAGATGCAATATACTAGATGTACTTTTAAAAATATTATTGAATTTGTTCCTATTTTAAAATTGGGTGGGTTGTTTTTTTTTACATTCATGCGAGGCTCTCCTTAGCCGGGTTGCATAGGGTTATAATAGTTTATCTAATACCCTCAGGTGATGACACTAGCTCATAGTCGAATTAGTATTAGGTGGGTATCGCCATTTCACTTAAACCTTGTGAACACAGAAAATAAAACAGTGTGGTGAACTTTTTCACATGTTCATTAAAAAAAAGTTGATTAAATCATTTTTTCTAATGGGGTTATGTTATTCATTGTATGAATAAAAATATACTTTAAGGACATTTTAGTTTAAAAAAATCCCGGAGGATATGAAATACAAAGAAAGGAAAGATATTGGTTTAAGTAAAACAATTTAAAGATATAAGTAGAAAAAGACATTGTATTTACAATTAAATTAATAGGTCACAGGGAGGGAAGTGTTATATTATCCGACTTTATTTAAGATAAAAACAAAACAATAAACAGTGGAATGTGGAATTAGGTCTATGAATAGATAAATCGGAAAAAACGTGATCCAGTCCACACTGAAACTGAAGAAGAAAAAACACAACTATAGTCCCACACACTGCTAATTTTGAAAAACGGGCAATATAATGATATTCATATGCTTATAGGCAGCATTTACAGCATTTACATTCATGACTTTGCTTTCTTTATAAATATTTAAGATTTTAAAACTGACCAAGATCGACTCATAAGTCAAAGGTCATTGGTCAGAAAGCGAGTATTATATTTTTTAATGTAACATTTTGAAATTAATAAGATTTATGACTCTTTTATTGTTTTTTAATAACAGATTTTTTGGAAGCTCAAGTTTTTATTGAAAATGTGCCTGTCTTGCAAAAGTTTTTTGACTGCATACTATCCATCCATATTATACCTCACTTCATGTTATTATTAACTTTGTTTGTAATTATTTTTATATTAACGCTTTATGAACAGTGCAATTTTGAAAAGATTTTAAATCTTTGACCAAATATATGCAATTAGTATTATTATGCTAACTATATATTATAATAGATCTGCTTTGTGTAATAGTGAATTTAAGAAAATAAATAGTTTAGATTTTCTATTTGTTGGTTTTCGTTATGTGTTCATCTTTATTATTATTACCTCAAATATTTTCAGTATTAAATTCAAGGTATTTTATGTCATACTTAGAACAATTTAAATCTCGATTGATTGATTGATTGTTTGATTTTGTTGTTTACTTAACGTCCAGTGGCAAATATTTCATACATGTCCAGTACGAGAAAAAACACAAACAATAAATACAATATGTAAATCATGCAATAGAGGATCGATCTGCATGATTGACGGAAATTTACAATGCCTCGGTAAAATGAGCGTATATTTGATAGGAACATATCGTGGTTTAGCCTTGCAACAGGTCCCCTGTAGACCCCTCACTATATTATGCAGGGGTTTTCAATATACAGAGAGTGACATTCTCTCCTCATGAGGCATGCAATCTTTTTATCTTGAATTGTGGTAGTCAAACTGAAATAATGATCTTGGTCGTTATATAAATTATCACGAATCAATACGCTGGTAATTTTTTCAATATTGATTTTTGGGACTGTTGGGCTTGCTCATACCGAACAACAAGCTAAAAAGGGCCCCAAAATTGCAAGTATAAACCCATTCAAACGGGAAAACCAACGGTCTTATCTATATAAAAAAAAACGAGAAACAAGTATAAATTACATAAACAAACGACAACTACTGTACATAAGATTCCTGACTTAGGACAGGTGCAAACATTTGCAGCGGGATTAAACGTTTTATGGTACCAAACCTTCTCCCTTTTACTGAGACAATAGTATAACATCACAACATAGAAAAACACAAGATAAAATATCAATTGAGAGGCTGTTCTGTTTCTCGCCAAGATACTGCAATGTGCATGCCACATCGACTATGAAGAAGGTATACAACATTCTGTTTTTTCCAAGGTACATTGCAGTATATAGTGTATACGGACTCAGTGGAGTCGCAATTAGATGTTTGAGTATTCAGTAATTTTTGACAAGTCAGACATCGTCTGTTATTACACGATTTGCACCATCCTGCAGTAGCAGAGCTTATATTAGAGAAGACATCAGCTCTCACAAATAAGTCCTTGCTGGTCTCCGAAAAGACATGAAGCTTGATATCTTGGATAATTTGTGGAGTTCGAAACGAAATAGTTCTGTTTATTCTAGTAACATACAATCCCTCCTTTACTTACCTTTTCCATTTGATCCGTGCCAATTGGCAGATTATTGCCAAATACCCAAAAAGAAGATATTTTTATACGACCGCAAAAATTGAATTTTTTTTGGTCGTATATTGGTATCACGTTGGCGTCAGCGTCGTCGTCGTCCGAATACTTTTGGTTTTCGCACTATAACTTTAGTTTAAGTGAATAGAAATCTATGAAATTTAAACACAAGGTTATGACCACAAAAGGAAGGTTGGGATTGATTTTGGAAGTTTTGGTCCCAACAGTTTAGGAATAAGGGGCCAAAAAAGGCCCCAATAAGCATTTTCTTGGTTTTCGCACTATAACTTTAGTTTAAGTAAATATGAATCTATGAAATTTTGACACAAGGTTTATGACCACAAAAAGAAGGTTGGGATTGATTTTGGGAGTTTTGGTTCCAACTGTTTAGGAAAAAGGGGCCAAAAAAGGGCCCAAATAAGCATTATTCTTGGTTTTCGCACAGTAACTTTAGTATAAGTAAAAAGAAATCAATGAAATTTGAAAACAAGGTTTATGAACACAAAAGGAAGGTTGGGATTGATATTGGGAGTTGAGATCCCAGCAGTTTAGGAATAAGGGACCAAAAAGGGACCCAAATAGGCATTTTTCTTGGTTTTCGCACCATAACTTTAGTATAAGTAAATAGAAATCTAAGAAATTTTAACACAAGGTTTATGACCATAAAAGAAGGTTGGGATTGATTTTGGAAGTTTTGGTCCCAACAGTTTAGGACTAAGGGGCCCAAAGGGCCCAAAATTAAACTTTGTTTGATTTCATCAAAAATTGAATAATTGGTGTTCTTTGATAAGCCGAATATAACTGTGTATGTAGATTCTTAATTTTTGGTCCCGTTTTCAAATTGGTCTACATTAAGGTCCAAAGGGTCCAAAATTAAACTTTGTTTAATTTTAACAAAAATTGAATCCTTGGGGTTCTGTGATATGCTGAAACTAAAAATGTACTTAGATTTTTGATTATTGGCCCAGTTTTCAAGTTGGTCCAAATCAGGGTCCAAAATTAAATTTTGTTTGATTTCATCAAAAATTGAATAATTGGGGTTCTTTGATATGCCAAATCTAACTGTGTATGTAGATTCTTAATTTTTGGTCCCGTTTTCAAATTGGTCTACATTAAAGTCCAAAGGGTCCAAAATTAAACTAAGTTTGATTTTAACAAAAATTTAATTCTTGGGCTTCTTTGATATGCTGAATCTAAACATGTACTTAGATTTTTGATTATGGGCCCAGTTTTCAAGTTGGTCCAAATCAGGATCCAAAATTATTATATAAAAGTATTGTGCAATAGCAAGAAATTTTCAATTGCACAGTATTCAGCAATAGCAAGAAATCTTCAATTCCACAGTATTGTGCAATAGCAAGAAATTTTCAATTGCACAGTATTGCGCAATAGCAAGAAATCTTCAATTGCACAGTATTTTGCAATAGCAAGTATTTTCAATTGCACAGTATTGCGCAATAGCAAGAAATATCTAATTGCACAATATTGCGCAATAGCAAGAAATTTTCAATTGGAGTTATCTTTCTTTGTTCAGATTAGTAGTTGAATCAACTTAAATCATTGTTTTATACAATATACAATGTATATTCACTTTTAATACCAACTGATAAATTAAAACAATCTTTACCAATCAGTGATAACAAGCACTTTTTTTACATTTTGATATTTTATGATGTACTTAAATGAGTAGTTATTGTTGCAAACTCCATTAGTAATTTGAATTGAGATCAGTTTTGGAATAAGGGAAAGGGGGATGTGAAAAAAAATTGGAGAGGGGGTTCAATTTTTCTCATTTCAGATTTCATAAATAAAAAGAAAATTTCTTCAAACATTTTTTTGAGAGGATTAATATTCAGCAGCATAGTGAATTGTTCAAAGGCAAAAAACAAATTTTAAGTTTATTAGACCACATTCATTCTGTGTCAGAAACCTATGCTGTGTCAACTATTTAATCACAATCCAAATTTAGAGCTGAATCCAGCTTGAATGTTGTGTCCATACTTGCCCCAACCGTTCAGGGTTCAACCTCTGCGGTCGTATAAAGCTGCGCCCTGCGGAGCATCTGGTTTTAAATGAAACTATACGCAATGCTAAAACTAAACAATGATCAATTCAAGAAATGTAGGTACCGGTAGGACAAATTTAGAATTAAATACTAAATTCCTAACGAGATCTTCGAGAAAGAAGCGGTGTACGATCTAAAGTCATACTTATCTGGCATACGGTGTGTAGATCATCTAGAAGAAGTGCTAGGTAGAAAGTTATACCTGTACATGTCATACGGTGTGAAGATTATCTATGATAATCGTTCCAGTGTTTATGTACTGAAAACTAGTTAATGATGTCGGCAGGGAGAGATGCCAACAATCTGAAATATCGATTAGCATAGAAATATGTTATTATATAAAGTATTTGTTATATTCATCTACCTCCAAGTATATTTTTTTTTATCTTTTATCTCTGTTTCCAAATGTTTTTAGTATTGCCTTGATAGTTTGACTGACTATGTCTCGAAATGAAGAATATACAACGATACATAAAAAAAACAGTCTCAATTTAAAAGTCGAAAAGTCGAAGCATAACATACAGCACCATGATCATATGAAATAACACACACAAACTACTGATTTAACAAAAAAGCCTCCCCAAATAAGGATGAACGCGGATGTTTATCTTGCTCCAACAATCCCAGATTCATTCGTGTCAAGAAATTAGGTTTGCATAATTTTCAATGTTCACATGATGATGTATTATTGATGCAACCGTCATCAAGTACACACGAAATAAAAAATATATATCTACAACACTTAATAATATGAAAAACAAAATAACCAAAAAACCGTGTCAACTTTACTTTAATGAGTTACAACCTTATGAAAAATGGAATTCATTTGTGAATCTAATGCAGTGTTAGAGAGAGAATACAACTTGAAGTCCCTGTTTCGAACATTTGATCCAGTGAAAGTAAAACAATGGTAATCTCAATATAGAATCTTTTAAAAGAAAACAATGTCTGAAGGAGAAGACGTTCTAAGTTGCAAAACTTGTGTCTAATCCTATTGTCAATGTTTTTGGACAATAAAATAAGAAAACAATGTCAGAGCAATGACAAAACAATTTTGTATCTTAAAATTGGTAGAATATTGGCTTCGGTTTGAGTCATTGATTATGTTGGCATCTGACAATGTCCAGAGAAACTTTAATAAATACTCAAACAGTTATCAAAGGGAGAGTACTCAATTTGAAATACCTGTACTATAGCAACTGTCCCGTGGGTTTTTTTTCCTGTATGAAATGTAGTTTACTTGAACTCAGATGAATGAGCGCTTGAGTGATTTTCTGTTTTTACTGCTAATCAAGTAATATCCTACAAATAGCTATAATAATAATCCCCCGCAAATGGTACCTTTGCAACCTTTTGGAAGTTTTCTTTAAAAACATTCGACCTCACTTCTTTTACAAAATTATATGCGTATAATTTGCTCATTCGCCTGATATTTCTCACATTTCCTACCTATCAAAAGTTTTGAGGCTTTTGAATTTCGGAAAACACATATGTATCTACGGAAGCCGATAAGGGCCATTCAAAAAAAAAAAAAAGATGTCGTAATTACGACATAGTTTGTCGTAATAACGACATCGCTATGTCGTTAAAATGACATAGTATGTCGTTATAACAACATAATTTTAAGTCGTAATAACGACATGATTTGTCGAAAGAACGACATAATTATGTCGTAATTACGACATATTATGTCGAAATTACGACATAACATGTCATAATAACGACATAACATGTCGTAATAACGACATAATATGTCGTTATTTCGACATCGCTATGTTGTTTAAACGACATAATTTGTGGAAATAACGACATAATGATGTCGTAAATACGACATAATCTGTCGAAATAACGACATAACATGTTGAAATAACGACATAACATGTCGTAAGAACGACATAATATGTCGTTATTTCGACATCGCTATGTTGTTCAAACGACATAATTTGTCGAAATAACGACATAATGATGTCGTAATTACGACATAATATGTCGAAATTACGACATAACATGTCGAAATAACGACATAACATGTCGTAATAACGACATAATATGTCGAAATAACGACATGCTATGTCGTTATTACAACATAATTATGTCGTAATTACGAGATGGTTTTCTCGTTACCGCGTTCGATTTGACATTGTCACGTGTATATTGCCTTCCGGAAATGGTAGACAGTACAAAGAAGAAAGGTTTGTTTTTAAGAATTTTCATTGTAAATAGCCAAATTATTTTATGAAAATGGTCAGTAGACACAAGATTTCTAGAAAAGAGGATGGACACGGAGTGGAACAGGATTCAATAAGGAAACTCACAAAACTTGAAAAATACAAGACCAAGAAGTTTTTTGGGTGTACAGGCGCGGGGAGGGGGGGGGGGGCAATGTTGCGACTGGTTTATATAAAGCATTATCGTCCGTTTAATTTAAGAAATTTCTTTAAGAAATGCCAGAATAACCTTTATTACGGAATAGTTTAGCTAATTATTTTAATTTAGCTAAGAACTCAATAAAAGTTTTCCCGTTTGAATGGTTTTACACTAGTAATTTTGGGGCCCTTTATAGCTTGCTGTTCGGTGTGAGCCAGGGCTCCATGTTGAAGGCCGTACGTTGACCTATAATGGTTTACTTTTAAAAAAAAAATATTATTTGGATAGAGAGTTGTCTCATTGGCACTCACACCACATCTTCCTACATCTATATAGTACATAGTGAATAGAAATGAGACAATGTATATGTGTTATTTTATTTTTGTTTACTTCAAATTGGATACAAAACGGCTAAAACACGTATCAAATATAATTTTTTTTAAAGATTTAAAACTGTCTTTGTCGATATTTTCACTATTCTTAAACAGCTAAGCATAAACCATATATTTCCCATACACAAGCATTAGCTGTAAAAATAAAACGGGGGTCCAATATGAAAATTAATGCAGTTTTGAATAGGTTATTGGCTGCTCGGGACTATTAACGGTTGAGTGCTAATCTCTGTCTATTTTTTTTTATTTCAGATTAAAATGGATATTGATAGAACATCTATCTGTAAATTCTATTTTCGTTTGGGATTTGAGTACAAATACATCTTAAAGTTCCTCGCTGAACAACATGGGATTGTCATTAGTATGAGAACCTTAAAGAGGACACTAAAGGGGGCCGGATTAAGGCGGCGCAAGTCAAAGACAGATGTATTGGAAGCAGCGCTCTTCATACAAGACAAGATTTCGAGTGGTGCTGATTACGGATACCGCTGGATGCACCTTCAGTGCACCCAGAATGGACTAAATGTTCCTCGTGATACAGTTGAAATGATGATGAAGCTTCTTGATCCTGTTGGCGTTAAGATGCGTTCAAAGAAAAGATTAAGACGGAGACATTATTTTGCAAGGGGCCCAGATTTCGTGTGGCATCTTGATTCGTATGATAAACTAAAACGGTATGGTCTCTGCATAAATGGCTGCCTTGATGGATTCTCCAGACAACTTATTTGGCTAAATGCATATTCAACCAGTAGTAATCCCAGAATTATTGCAGGCTACTATATGGAGGCTGTTAGCAAGATAAAAGGGTGTCCTTCTCGAGTACGTGGAGACCATGGAACAGAAAATGGTCATGTAGCAGCGTTTCAAAACTTTCTAGCTGAAAAAGAAAGTTTTATTTACGGACCAAGCACAGGAAATCAAAGAATAGAGAGTTTTTGGTACATTTTGAGACGCCAGTGCTGTCAGGTTTGGATTGAAAAGCTCGGTGTCTTGGTAGATGATGGTCTATATAATGGCGATCTTCTTGATAAGAATTTGATACAGTATTGTTGCATGTCTGTGCTTCAGGTAAGTTACTGCTCTAATTACATATTTTTAACAAAACTGAACCTCTATTTTTTTCTACTAACGATTCTATTTTAATATCGTTGCGAAATGATAATAGGTTACCAGCTGACAACTTCGGTTTTCCAGATATATGTTGACTCAAAGTATATAAAACAGAAGATGTGGTATGATTGCCAATGAGACAACTGTCCTCAAGAGTCCAAAATGACACACCCATTAACAACTATAGGTCATCATACGGCCTTCAACAATGAGCAAAGCCCACATTGCATACATTATATTGCACTATATAAGGGATATCAGTACAAGATCCATAAAATTTCAATTAAGAAAAATAATAGTACAGTTCCTATTTTATCTTAGTGACTTACAAATATGTAAGAGATTGGAAGTTTAATTATTCGGTATAATAATAATAATAATAATAAACCAATATACGCATACTGTCAAAGTATATATATAATTCATTAGCACAAACTTTAGAAACAGTAAGATTTTGCGAGTCTTGGTGAGTAGTGGAACCGTTTTTAAAACAACTATTTCGAAGCGAGCGTATATAAATTAAATATTTTTGACAGTTTATCAATATGGTCTTTAAAACTGAAACTTCATATCACGTGAACCGACTTAACTGAACCCGTTCATATAAGAAATTACTCTTCTATTTTTTTTCTCTGCCAAATAGTTTAGAAATAACATACAAATTGTGCTCCATCCTAATAACTCGCGTAGTACCTTATCACATGTTAGATGTTGTTTCGATAAGAAGCAAATAATGAGAACAAAACCGCTGATGACGTCATGTTCACGTTTATAAAATTATGTATATGACTTATAGTAAAAAAACCACTTTCAGATAATCAGAATGTGTGTTACATCCAAACTTAGAATTTTCCCTGTGCTCATCGTTCCATTTGTACCAGGTACTGTGCGCTTAATGAGTATACGTTAATTGTACATTAAAAGCTAATCCTTATGAGCATGCCTTTTTCAGACGGAAAATGGGCTTATAAGTTATATTAGCATAAAGAAATCTACGGGTAACCAGCTTTACGAGCAGTGTATATTGTTCCTGGCTATGCCAAATCAGCAGGCTGTCTGGTTTCATATACAAGGGTAATATGTTGGGAAGGTATATGTGTGTTGCTACCTCGTTGTCATGCATGCGGGGTTAATAGTCAAGATTCGAAATAACTCCGACATATTTAATTTATATCTCAACATAGTCCAGATATGTTTAACATAACTTGTCAATAAGCCAGAGTGGACTTTTGTGCTGCTTTTTATTGTTTGTTTAAAAAAATGGATTTAAACTCGTGTAATTTTCTGTCGAATTTTTTTAATGAAGGATAAAGGCCAGACCCATTTAACTTGATTGAACGGGGGCAGTTCATGTTCATTTCCCTTTTTTTTTGAAGTATTTTTTTACGCGGCGTGACCGATTTTTTATGTATTTTGACGTTATTTTTACTCAGAATATTTCTTTTTTCTTTTTTCATTGTCTAATTATATTTGACGGCAAAAACATACCCCTCCCCTCAGAGTTAAAATAATCGGCTCCTTAAGTTACTTGTACTTTTCAAGTGCATGCATAGTTTGTAACAGGTCGAACGACGACGTTCTTAAGCTGCTTGTTTGCAGCTTATATAAGTCCGTGTACCATTATTCTTTGAATTTGAGTGTTGTAAGAAATCGAAATTTAAATCAGATTCACATTGTTGATTTTGACAAATTAGCAGAGATATCATCTGTTTTATTGAATGTCTTTCATTTTTATTTTAGAACGAATTGAATGACGTGATGACAACCTGGAATATACATCAGATTCGCCCTACAAAAAACCAGAATTGTCCACATGGCAGACCTATGGTCATGTATATGATTCCGACTTCATATGAAACTCGAAGTTACAGAATCGAAGTGGATCAAGATAAAATCGATGTCTGTAAAACTGAATGCATCTTTCGTCAAGATCAAGTTTGTGATGAAGACATATGGGATCTATGTGGAATTTACATGAAGGAAAACGCTCTTTCATTACCAACCAGCCTTGATACAGCAATTGCACTGTACAAAATCCTGAGGGATTTATTTCATGAAGATATATAGCTGATACAATGTGAATGTGAACACCATGACCGAGAAGCCCACATGATGATATTGATATTCGTTCTGTTTCAACATGTAAAATTTTGAAATAAGCATTGAAAATCAGACGTATACTCAGTAAAATCAATATAGTGCTTTTAAAACCAAAAAATAATACAATACTACAATACTGTTTTCAGTCTCTAGATAGTTCATGTTTCGTTCTGTGTTGACCAAAAGATAAATGAGGCAAATTCAATTATTTGAAGGATTCAAAGTTATGACCCACCTACGATACTAGAGGGGCTTTATGTTTTCTGGTCTGTACGTCCGTCCGTCCGTCTGTTCGTCCCACTTCAGGGTATAGTTTTTGGTCAAGGTAGTTTTTGATAAAGTTGAAGTCCAATCAACTTGAAACTTAGTACACATGTTCCTTATAATATGATCTTTCTAATTTTAATACAAAATAAGAGTTTTGACCCCAATTTCACGGTCCACTGAACAAAGAAAATGAAGATAATTTGGTATGAGTGCCAATGAGACAACTCTCCACCTACGTCACAGTGTAGTTTAAGTAAGCAATTAAAGGTCACATTACGAGCTTCACCGCTCAGCTGTAACTCCCGACGATCAACACGTTATACTTGTACTATATTTTGCCTTTCTGTTTTTCGATTCGGTCGCCACTCATGAGTCTTTTACAGTCGAAATGTGCGTCTGGCGTAATTCTAATAATAAGCCTGGTACCTTTTATATGTATTTATAAGGCTACCAATGGGTCTTAAATGTATGACCAGGTTGTTGGTCACCTCTCTCATATTCCTTAGTTTCGGGGGAAACTAGCGGTAGTTTAGATAAAGTCCAAGTCGCTTGAAAGTTTACATATTTATTTCACATCCATATAATTCAAATATCAAAACATAACTGAATAACAACATAAAAATAAATACAAAATAGAAATACAAAAGACTGATTGACATACGGAAAAGGAACCAATCAAATATCTTTTAATAAATAATATTAATTCGCGTTTTGCCGAAAGCGGGAATAAGGATTAAAAACATGCTTCGTATAAGTTTGTCAAGAATGGCTTTCGGCAGTTATCACTTAGTGTCAAATTATCTATGTTCTTTGTTACAAAACCTTTTATCTTAAAGACAGATATAAATCTTTGATAATTAATCTAAATGAAAGGATTATAGTTAAGTGTAAAATACAAGTAACTTTTGAATAGCGTAGAATACAATAAACTGATAAATTATTAAAACGCAATGAGGACTCGGAATAATTGATAAAAAAGCAAATATTATAAAAATATACAAAATCCTAAATATGAACTTTGAACGAATAATTGTCGGGTCATAAATGCACCGAAAAACTCCCTCACCTAGAGGCGTGCTTTATCGGTCCCTTAACAAAATTGTCTACCAGCTCAGTGATAATGGACGTCATACCACAGGGACTCGGTTAGCAGATTAAAATTTTGTAAATCAATGTTTTTAATTACTTTTGTTATTATTTCCTGTCTATTTCATATGCATTACTATATGAACGTATTTAACGTTGCCATCACTATTTCTTTGTTTTCTGGCAATGTGCAGTTTACTATCCACATCCATATACTGAAAAAAACCTAGATTTTTTTCAGTATATGGATATGGATAGAACTATATTAACGTATTTAGCGTTGCCATCACTATTTCTTTGTTTTCTGGCAATGTGCAGTTTACTATCCATATCCATATACTGAAAAAACCTAGTGATGGCAACGTCAAATACGTTAATATAGTAATGCAAATAGACAGGAAATAATAAGAAAATTAATTAAAAACATTGATTTACAAAATTTTAATCTGCTAACCAAGTCCCTGTGCGTCATACTAGTAAACTCCGAAATATACACAAGAAACTAACATTGATAATCATGCAAGACTAACAAAGGCTAGAGGCTCTCGACCTGGGACTGGCGCAACAATGCCGCAGGGGTTGAACGTGTATTTTGAAATCCCAACCCCCACCATCTAATACTACTAGCGTATGGAGAGAAAAAACACACAACAACACGCATAGTAAAACTAAGTTCAAAAGAAGTCCGATGTCAGAATAGGTAACAAATGAAAATAAAAAAATATATATCAGTATATGCATTCTACACAGTAAACTTATTTAAGATTTCCAGAAAACAAGGGGTTATTTCAGTAGTTATTGTCTTCCAGAAAGCAATTCTTTCGTAGTAGACTTAAAACATGGGTTGAAAATTTATATGTAGAAAGGTGATTCATGTACAATTTAAGATATAAAATTGAGTATGGAATGGGGAATGTGTCAAAGAGACAACAATCCGACCATAGAAAAAACAACAGCAGAAGGTCACCACAGGTCTTCAATGTAGCAAGAAATTCCCGCATCTGAAGGCGTCCTTCAGCTGGCCCCTAAACAAATATATACTAGTTCAGTGATAATAAACGCCATACCGTAATTTCCAATTTCTACACAAGAAACTAAAATTAAAATGATATAAGACTAACAAAGGCCAGAGGCTCCTGACTTGGGACAGGCGAAAAAATGCAGCGGGTGTTAGAAAGTTTAGAAAAAAATCGTAATAAATCTGAAAATTAAAAAAATCGGTAGAATAGATAGGGATGTGAATTGTGGTCTGACCCCTGAACAACAGGCTCCTGACTTGGGACAGGTAATATAAATTCTAGTATCTGAGAAATTAAAAAAAACGCAAAAATTTTACCGAGTCACTCATGTGTAAAATGTAGATCAAAGTGATCTTTTTGTTTGGTGAACTACCCAAGGTCTATCTACTGACCAAATATCATTGCTATCCCATATAAAGTATATGTGAAACAACATGAAAGGCATAACTTTACTAGTCTAAGATAGGGTCGGATGTATGGACGACCAGACAAGGGCAATACTATATGCCTCCTTGACCTATGTGATTTGGGGCATACAAATCATAAAAAGTTTAACATAACCAATGGGCTGTGAACTTGAAGACCAGTGTCAGATGAGAGGTTTCAGACGGCAAGTAGCAGTACACCCCTGGATGAATCCATTGACCAAATATCATTGACCTACCATTTAGTTACTGAAACAGACTTTAACAGGTTGTTAACATAGTTGGTGGACCATGAAAATAAGGTTACGGTCAGGTGACATGTGCATCTTCAGCCGATTCGATAGATCAATACATTCATTTACCACTCATAGTTACATTGAATAAAAAAACATAAAAATTTTCAACCTGGTCGGTCAATGGGTCATGAAAATGAATGAGGTCAATGACAGGTGTCAGACTGACCTAAACAAACCTGCGAAGTGTTCCATAGACCAAATACCATTGGCCTATCACTTGCAGTTACCGAGAAACAGACCGAATCACAAAAAAATATTTACGCCGCTGTCGCAGGAATTGCAATTCATATATAGATATAGGAAGATGTGGTGTGAGTGCCAATGAGACAACTCTCCATCCAAATAGCAATTTAAAAAGTAAACCATTATAGGTTAAAGTATGTCTGGCTTTCTACGACTTTCATAGCAGGCGAGTCAAAAACTTGTTACTTCGCTCATGCGGTTTATTTTAAGTAGATGTGTCCATGTTGTCGCTTGTTGGTCATAATCGACGGACGCCAAGTGGTGACAATAGCTTCCCAAAATATATTTCAACTATGATGATGGGTCAAACTTGGGAAGAACAAAATTTGCAAATATTATATGTTATTCAGGTCTTAGACAGGGTATATACTGTAACATTCCCGGCTAACAGTTTATATCCCCTGAGCCGAAGGCGAAGGGAATTTAAGTCCTTAGCCGGGAAAGTCACAGTATATACCCTTTCTGAGACCTGAATTACACATATATTACGGATTACCCCTGACTTAATGTTATTTTCCAGTGCAGGTATTTGATTACAACACATAAATATAAGTTGAAAAACCCAACCTGATATGTTCGGCATACGTGAAGGATTTTCTAATTTGCTGTGAACATAATTTTATCGTGTATATAATAATTCATAAGAACAATTTCAACATTAAATTTAAGTATTAAAAGCGTTAATTGCGTGATTTTGTATCAAACATCTATTATTTACTGAAGCACGTCATTATTTTCCCTCTGTGAGCCTCTGACAGTGTGATAACTTTTGACTACAATTGGGGATAAAAACGTCGTATATACCCCGGGCAGTTTCCTGAATATATACTGACATCTCTGTGTTGTTATCCAATCAAAACCTTATATGTTTATGTCCAGCGCGCCGGTTACAGTGCAGGCGATTTTGGAAAAAAAATCTCAGTAGCATGGGTTCGAATCCCGGCGACAGGAGAACCAAGAATTTCCAAAGGCAAATTTACAGATCTACCATTGTTGGGTTGTATATATATCGGTCATTTCCCAAAAATGTCGAATTTTCAGTACACCCATGCTAATTTTTTTTTTAATTTCCAATGGAAATTTCAGTTGCAATGGTTTTAAATGAAAGCTTGTAGGATTTGTGATTCAGAACATTAATAATAAACACACCTAACATCTATTTTAAGGCCGATTTTGGGGGGGGGGGTATTTGTGTGCGTACGGTATCAGAAAAAGACCATTCAAATATTTTTTTTCCCGATTTTCTGATCGCCTTGATATCTGCAAAAGAGACTTTTTAAGAACGTTTATTATTACTCTAAAGAAAAATCGTAGCTTCTTTATCATTGTATACGTAACATATTATCTACAAATTAAATTCAATCAGCGTACGGGAGGTTCATGTCCATCCTGTTACCGCTACTAGTATCAGCCGTTAAACTTTTCTCCCTTTGAAATACCTTAGAATCATTCCATACATGATACACGGAATATGCTAGACCTATGGCTTATAGTATCTAACATATGGACTTAACCTTGCTTACTGATCCATGAGGTGGAGGTGAGGTGAAAACTGTCTGACGGGCATGATGATCTTGCAAAGTACGCACATACCAAATATATTTATCATGCTACTCATTATAAGAGAGAAATGCATTTTAAAAAGAAATAACCACTTTTTTCAAGAAGTCACTGAACCATGAAAATGAGGTCAAGGACAATGGACATGTAACTGATGGCAACTTCGTACCATGAGGCATATATAATCAACGTATGAAGTATATAGGTCTTCCACCTTATAAGTTATTAAGCTTTAAAGAAGTCTGCTCACGCCGCCTCCATATCACTATTTTTATGTTTAACTTTCTGCGAAATAAGGCTTTCTAAGGAGGAAACCTGAACACATCAATTTAAGAGCAAGCATATACGTCCCTAGTAAAACTATCACTAGAGTATGTTGGCTCTGTTTGTGATCCATACTTACAACAAGACATAGATAGCTTTGAAAGGTCCAAAAGAGGGCTCCCCGTTTTGTAACAAAACAAAAATGTGTCCAAAGTACACTGATGCCCCACTCGCACTATCATTTTCCATGGTCAATGGACCGTGAAAATTGGTAAAAAATATAATTAGGCATTACTATTAGAAAGATCATATCATAGGGAACATATGTACTAAGTTTTAAGTTGATTGGACTTCAGCTTCATCAAAAACTGCCTTGACCAAAAGCTTTAACCTGAAACTTGCACTTTCATTTTCTATGTTGAGTGGACCGTGAAATTGGGGTCAAAAGTTTAATTTGGCTTTAAAATAAGAAAGATCATATCATAAGGAACATGTGTATTAAGTTTCAAGTTGATTGGACTTCAGCTTAATCAAAAACTACCTTGACCAAAAACTTTTAACCTGAAGCGGGACAGACGAACGTACGCACAGACCAAACACATAATGCCCCTCTACTATCGTAGGTGGGGCATAGAAATCAGAAACACCTCAACCGTTGGTAACATGTTACACCATCTTGAACGGCGCAGTCTTTCTCATAGAAGAAACGACTCCGGATTGGTAATGCTATATAAAATTGAACACAAAAAGGTTGCAATACCTAAAAATAATAAATTTATCCCACAAAAAAGACGAGCAAGGCATTATAATTCGAACAGCTTCCAAATTCCATCCTGCAACACACAGAACAGAAAAGATCCTATATTCCAAGAACTATTACCGAGGAACAAACTTCCGGAAAACATTGTAAACTGCACTTCAGTAGACTCTTTCAAATCTTCAATTTCAAAGCATCAATATTAACTCAATTATAACATCTTACTTAATAATACAAACCATTTTTTTATTTTTCATATTCTAAAAAAAATGTATATATATATCAATTTAAGTTTCCTCCTGAGACATACAATGTAATCTTCAATTTGTTAAAGGCGGTCACTATATGGTAGAATAGGATAGAATAAAATCGGCTAATCAGAACATTGAATTGTATCTTTGATCGATTCTACAAATGTTCATTTAAACATGTGCGTGCAGCAGAAGTCTTTGTGACTTGATTCTGAAACTAATAGTAGTCTCAGCTTGATTGAAAGGCACAGGTCACTCGAGGATCTTGAATTTTCTCGGGATTTGGAGTTTCGTGTGGACCGGCTTTTTTTTTTTTATTTGTAAAGAAATATAATGGACGAGTCGCTCTTGTTCTTCCCATGGACCTTTTAGTGTTCCGTGACAAGACTGTTTCTGATACTACAGACCATGTTTAATGAAAATGGGATCAAAAAGAATTTTGACACGCTAGCTAAGCAACAAACAGACAGAAGCATATTATTTCTATATATATGCACATTTCTAAACACTGCAATATATATTACCTGAAATTCAATATAACAAAAGATGTAACAAACTTTAATGTTTATTTGAACACAAAAAAAACAATCTTCTTAGATTGAATATAAATCATGTTAAAAATAAGTTGAGGATTTACACATGTAGAGTTAAAAGTATCCACAAGTCTATTTGTATCTGGCTATGGGAAACTGTTTTAACATTCATTCGCTATTTAATATATCTTGATTGATATTAGATATATTTACTAGCTATACAAGACATCTGAATTCATAAAGAAATCTTTAAAATAGTACATCAGATATAAATTCGTTAACTCAGTGATTATATATCTGAATTCTTATAAAAACATCTCATGTATAGTACATGTTATATGTTATAGGTTATGTTTATTTAGACATCTGAATTAATATGTTTTAAGATATGCCTTACAGGATTTTCGAATATATTATATTATTGTAATTCAAGTATATGATATATTGTAGATGTCTTAAATAGCAAATAAGTCCGGAAACGGCTTAACTTGTCACATATAACACCCTTTGATATTAAGATTAAAGAATATAACAAATAAAAATAAAAACTTTTTGTCATTCTACAATAACATGGTGATGTTTCATCAACCGATATAAACTAAGCAAACAGAAAATGTTCTATCATTTTAAAATAAATAGCTGTACCTTCAGCTCATGGTCATAATATGACCGTCATCCAGAAATGATTTCAGAAATTTATATTTTTTAGTTTAGGTTCGGAAACAGGCTCCCCTTTTTAACGAATCAAGTCTTATAACTCCAAAAGGTAAAATAAGATATTAATGAAATTGACATTAATTAATATAAATAATTTACCATCGAAGCCTTTTTTAGTATCATCCAAACTGTGGACAACGAATGGACAACAAACAGTATAGTATTTACCATAAAATTTCGTCTTCACAAAAACAATGATATCTCATCAATTACTATAAAACAAGCAATTGTTTGTTGGTCATTTTACATATTCTACCAAAACAATTATGTTTCAGCATTAGAAAGAACAAAAAATTAGTCACAATAGCTGAAATCCCAAATAGTATATACATATATACTCAAAAATGTGTTAGCTCATGAACATAATATCTGATAGGTTGCCTGCACATAAAGTTGTCTGAAAATAATATGCTGTCATTGCTGTATCCATCTATATTGCCCGCGACCCATTACATATGTTCATTTGCCATCACATTTTAGTGCGATTTCATCAATTTAAACCAATTTCTCACTATTGTATATGTTGTTTTACCTATTATATGTCATTTAACCTTCTGATTTCAGGTTTTATGCACAATGTGATAAAAAAGGTAAAGATAAATTACTATTGCAATATTCTATAAAAAGTCAAAGATACTGCTTCTCAATGAAGTATGTCTTTTTGTGAATTAGATTAAGTTTCAGAAACAAATTCAGATGTTCTATCTCAAAATTATTGTCATTTGTGTATTGAAATTCTACAGGAATGTCTAGAATTCATCAACAGTTGCAGCTATATGATATCCATCACCCAGAAATTATGTTCCAGGATTTGATCAAACTCTGATCGAAAAGACATAAAGTCTTCGAAAACTTTGGGCAGTTTCAAAACACAACCACAAGTATGTGCTGTTGGTCTACGCTCTAAACCAGTGAGGCTATTAAATTCAATAGTGATGCATTCAGCTGTCAACAGGTCTGAGCCGGTACAAAACCTTAAAAATCTTTTCAAAGTATCTGTCTCAAGGTTTTTCACAAATCTCTTAAGGTAATTGGAAACTTCTGAACAAGGTGCATCCATAAAATCTGGAAACTTTAAAATTTGAACAACTTTTCTATTAGTTGGTTGAAGTTTTTCATATAGCGCAGATAACTTCTTTAGGTCTATAAATTTTGCGTTGGTTTCTTCAAATACTGTTTTCCAACAATCTATGATATACTTTGGAGCTTGGATTATTTCTTTATGTGCGATTTCTTTTAAAATAAGCTTTATATTATTGTCTGTAGGTCTGGCCTTACATTCATGCGTCTCTAGTGCATCTAACAGTTCGTCGATATCTACACTGGAAAAATCATCCACA
This sequence comes from Mytilus galloprovincialis, assembly GCF_965363235.1. NCBI lineage: Eukaryota > Metazoa > Mollusca > Bivalvia > Mytilida > Mytilidae > Mytilus > Mytilus galloprovincialis. Next base: position 52,341,944 of record NC_134840.1, read on the forward strand.
GCTTTCTTAAACACTTCTCTATCTGGTACCGATACAAATTGATAAAAGTCACTCATCAATTCTTTTGTCTCAATTTCATCACCTGGAGCTATACATTGTTCCATAAATGTCTTGGCCAATTGAATAGGCCAATAGCCACTAAACTTATATCCATACATCATGATGCGGGCAACAGACTTCCACTCCATATAGCCAAAATCATGTCTGAGACTTGGAATTTTAAATGTCTTACCTAGTGTACAATTCTCTAGAAAATAGCCCCAAAATTCGCTCAACACATCTCTCAACACACCACCTGTATCCTCTGCAATTTCCTTCTCCCCGTTCGGAAGGACCCGAATAATTGAAACCGGGTTGTTTATCAAGGATGGATCTTTGAAATAACATATCATCTCCATCATTGATAAACTTCCTCTGTGTATTTTAAGAGAGGCAGATGTTGGAATATCCTCATTTTCGAGATCTGGTCCAACATTTTGGAATGTTAAATGTGAACTTATATCACGGTCTGCTAATGGCGTACTTGTATTAGGGACATATCTTAATGTCACATCATTATTGTTTTCTCTTGGAACATTGTCAGTGCGGAAAGCTATTTCTGGGTCATATAGCTCATGATCACTTTCAAAGATTTCAATAGGAGGTAAAGGTGGAATATTATCAATGCTTCCAAAGAAAAAATCAAGTTCTGGATCTGGTAAGGAATTGTCAGACTGGTCTGTGTCCAATGCTGATGGTTTTATGCTTGCTTTTTTATTTTTAGGTGTTGTTGAAAGTTCTTTATTTTTATGTGTAGTTGAAAGTTCTTTATTTTTAGGTGTAGATGGAAGTTCTTTATCTATAGGTTTGGTTGAAATGTAAAACCTTAACATGGAAACCCCAGTTTTGTCGTACCATTCTTCAATGGTGTCTTCTGATTTGATCAATTCATGTGAAAAATCTCTCAATTCTATTTCAAAATCATTTATGTGTCCTATCTTACTCACTCCACCAGGGAAAAATACGGACTTGCCTTTTACCAAGACTGCTTCCGTGCCATCATCTTTATGAAAATCGAATTTTCTTGTACTTCCACCATGCATTTTCAGTTGTCGGAATTGGCTGGCAGACACGTCATAGTTCAGCCAGCCGATTGAGACCTTTTTGGTTTTTTTCCAGGCATTTGCGTTCCCAATCAAATGTGATTTTTTTACTGGTTCCTCATCGGAGTCTGAATCCACTTTCTGAATATTTAATCTTTTACGCAACTTCTTGATTAGTGTGTTTTTTTTGGTTTTCGGTCCCTTCTTACAAAATTCTCTTAAGACAAACCGATCGCCAGCTAATGGAATATATTCTTTCAACGAATCATCTGGAATGGCTTGCAATATATCACGATCAATCTAAAAAAAATAACAGACATAATTATGACATGCATTTATCATTGTTAAGGGATAAACAACATCTGTTACTAGAAAAATGTAGAGGCTTGCTTCATTTTTGGAGCTTGGAAAAACCTGAATTAACAATACATAGTCCCCTACCGGCTAAAACATAATTGTACTGGAGCAAAATGTTCCTCTCTGAACCAACCACTACTCCATCTTCTTCAGAACGACCATTAGATAAGAAAGTCCTTCACAAAAACTTCTAGATGAATGATTATTACCTTCTGATCATGCTAAGGCCAAAATAAATAAATAGCGTGTTTCCTATTTCAACCCGAAAAAAATTAGGTAGGGTAGGTAGGTAAAACATTTTATTTTATGAAAACTTTTTATTTTTTTCTATCGATGACAGCAGAAAAACTCATTTGATGTGCCTGCATGCTTCTTTGATAATAGTACTCAAATCTACAGCTTTTTTAATTTTCTGTTTTCTGTCACACAGGGTATACATGTGGGAACAGATTCCTACCCCTTTTTTTAGTAGTAAAAACACTGCAAATTGATGCTAAGCAGCGACTTATTATGATTGTTCGAGGGGTAGTACTCTTGCACCCTCTTTATTTAATGAACAGATGTGTTTTGATGTTTGACCCGTTGACAGAATTTAATCTTGAAGAGTGGGGTTCTGACAATATTGTTAAAATTTAGGTTTTGAGAAAAGTGAGAATTTTTCTTATTAAATTTATGGAAAAAAATTGTAGATATTTTAATAGGACATGATTTTTTTCCTTCTCTTTCTTCTTCTTTTCCTTATAAACTGTTGTGGGACCAGCCTGAGAAAATTTAAAAGAATAAAAAGTAGACATGGTGCAGGGGCAGATTCATTTATAAATGAACATGAATCATACACCATGTCTGCCTACTGGAGAAAGCTTTCTATTTCTTTTTACACATTGTCTGCCCCTTGTCGTCAATTTTTAGTATTTCCTGTCTATTTGTATTTGACGTTGACACGACTATTGCAGTGTGCAGTTTACTATCCATGTCTGTATTTTGAAAAATCCTAGGATTTTTACCGAGTCACTGTGGATTTTAACAGTAAATTGAACTCATTTTACTCTTAAATATTTTGCAACCATGTGATTACATTTTGCATATTTGACAGCTAATATGCTGCACGGTTGTTCAGTCAAAGCCATGCTTGTTTATTTTAAATCTTGGTTCTTGAAACGCTTGACTTATCCGTATTGGTCATTGCTATCAAACGTTTTGAAGATCTGTAGATCTAAACGAAGAGTCGGATCCGGACAGACCGAAAAATCCGGATTTTTGATATTTTTTTTATTTTTGTCAATAAAATGTTTAGGGTCGGCGTCAGAAACGGAGGTAGGGTCGGGAAACCGGAAACACACTATTTATTTATTTTGGCCTAATAGAGACGGGTTAATATTTCAATATTCACAGAGAAGAAGACTGTAATATATGCCATGAAACTGATACATTGTAACAAAGAACATTTCCTCTTTAAATGTAAAAGAAATAATAACTGATCTAGTTATAAGCTACATGTATATACGGATGATGATTGTATGTCTATTTCTAAATACAAACAAGTAACCAAACTATTAATCTCTGTAATAAAAAATCATAAGAACTTATCAGCATTTTTTTTAAAGTCAGTCGGTGGAACTAGGGACCGAAGCAGTTATTTTTCTTGATGAAAGGATGTCGACATTCAAGGCATTAACCATTTGATCCACAAAAAAATAATTCTTAGCCAGCTTTATTTGATAATTAACATATCTATAATATAAAATTAAAAAAGACCTAGAAAATTCAAATTGCACGAGTTTGTATTGTATTGTAATGTATTGTATTACATTGATTGCAGTGTACAAATGTATTGTATTGCAATACAAGATGATACTAAACAATACAACACAATACCATTGTGCATTATATTGTTTTTTATTGCATAGGAATATAATATATTTCCCACAGAAAGTAACCAAAAGTTAGTGATTTATCTTCAAAATTCATGACGTCATCAATGACAAAATCTTAGTTAAAACCATGTTTCAATTTCAAATATTATATAATTATACATTAAAAGGGTGAATATATTGTCCCTCGTAGAACAGATATTGCACTCGTAAAAGGTAAAATCACAAAAATACTGAACTTAGAGGAAATTCTATTCGGAAAGTCCACAATCACATGGCAAAATCAAATAACAAATAGATATAGGAAGATGTGGTGTGAGTGCCAATGAGACAACTCTCCATCCAAATAACAATTTAAAAATTAAACCATTATAGGTTAAAGTACGGCCTTCAACACGGAGCCTTGGCTCACACCGAACAACAAGCTATAAAGGGCCCCAAAATTACTAGTGTAAAACCATTCAAACGGGAAAACCAACGGTCTAATCTATATAAACAAAACGAGAAACGAGAAACACGAATATATTACATAAACAAACGACAACTACTGTACATCAGATTCCTGACTTAGGACAGGTGCAAACATTTGCAGCGGGATTAAACGTTTTAATGGGCCCAAACCTTCTCCCTTTTTCTGAAACAATAGCATAACATCACAACATATAAAAACATACGATAAAATATCAATTGGCAGACTTAACTCAATCAAAAAACAAATGGACAAGAACTCATATTCCTAACTTGGTACAGGCATTTTCTAATGTAGAAAATGGTGGATTTTAAAAACCTGGTTTGATAGCGCTAACCCTCTCACTTTAATGACAGCCTCATCAAATTCCGTTATATTTACATTGATGCGTTAACTAAACAGACACAACTAGATACCATTGAGATGGGAGCCATCTCTGTTGGCCCCGCTGTCAATAAGGTGGGGTAAATAAGTTGTATGGATAATCTGATATGAAGCGTTATTTGAAGTTATTACATAGTCTCATGTGTGATTTTATTCTAAGATTTTAAGTTAAAACTGATAAATATTCTCAACTTACTTTCATAGTATAATATTGATATGACTGCATGATGTGAACTCATTGTTGACTACTCTAAGGTGACTTCTGGATATATGAATTGATGTTTGAACAATATGTTTAAAGGTGCTGCCCAATTGATATTTGTCACATATTTTTAGAATTATGACCCACCAAGTATAAAGTATGAAATATTAACGGTTCTCGAGAGGTAGAGCGGACACAATTTGTTAAGAGCAAAGAACAGATGAACAGACCGACGGACTGACTTTTGACCTAGGATGCATATATTATGACACATTCTCTGGTGTTGGTTAATATATATGTTAAGTTGAAAATGTTTGTCAGGTATAAAGTATGAAATAATAACAGCTGTCCTCTCAAAATATAGTGTGGATCAAATTTGTTAGCGATGGACAGACCAACAGACAGACAGACCTTTGACCTAGGAAGTTGTACATACATCATGACCCACTCTCTGGTGTTGGTTAAAATGGATGTCAAGTATAATATTTGAAATCATAACAGTTCTCAAGATATAATAGAACGGACACGATCTTCACCACTGTGAGGACACAGGTTTGTCAACTGAAACCAAAGTTTATTTTACCTTGACCTTTGACCTAGGATGTTGTACATACATCATGACACGCCCTCTGGTGGTGGTTAAAATGGATGTCAAGTATAAACTTTGAAATCATAACGGGTATCAAGATATGGAGCGGACACGATCTACACCACAGGACACGGGGTTGTCAACTGAAACCAAAGTTTTTGACCTTGGACCTAGGAATTTGAACATACATCATGACACACACCTCTGGTGGTGGTTAATAAACATGTAAAGTATATAGTATAAAATCATAATGGTTCTCTAGATATGGAGCGGACACAAAGTGTTACGGACGGACATACTGATCACTATAGGGCGCCCCGCCTAAAGGCGGGGCCCTAATAAATAAAATAGTCAAAATATGGGTACATCAGTCATCATCGTATAACAATTTTAAAAGGAACAATTTAACAGAACATAAAAACATATAGTATCTACAAACACATTCATTGGTGCAAGCTCGCGTGATAGAAAATTCTACTAGGGACAATATTATACAATTACTGTCTTTTGGTGAGGTAAATGTGTGGTTTTGTTGACTTTTGAAAAAAATTATATTCAATGAGGCCAACGGCCGAAGTGAATATTAGTTTTTTTTCAAAAGTCAATAAAACCACATATTTACCGAAACAAAAGACAGTATTAAATGTATTATTCCATATTCCGAGAGAAATTAATGTAATGGAAAATATTTACCAAAACCAATTGTACATCAAACGTTTTTTTTACCAAAATTATACACGTAAAAGCACGCGACGTTTTGCGCGGTGAATATCCTTTTTCCGCAGGTGAATATGCTTATTTATTCAAAATCCCATTCATATGAAAAACCTACTAATATTTTATCAATATGGAATAATCCCCAATATTCATGCAATAATCCCATATTGTATTATACATGTATTGCAAATGTATAGTTTTTCAATGCACTGCAATGTAATACAATATAATTTACTATTGTATTGTATTGTATTGTTTAGGTTGCAAAGTTTACATCCAAGTTATTCGAAAATAAGTGTTAGTTAAAACTTAAGAATACTTACCAACTTGTTATCACTCAAGTTTTTTATTTGTGTATCAGTTATCCCACGTTCTTTCAGTAATGCTATAATTTTCTCCTCCATATTTATTGAGCTTGCTGAAATTTAAAAAAAATGTGATGAAAAGATATGCGCAGAGTAACATAAAACCATTGCAGCACTATCAAGGCAATAAATTGAACTAAGTCACAGCTGAATAGTTCCTGTATACTTATTTTAAAAGAAATATCAAATTTTAGGAATGGCAGCATACCCTTCTATGATTCACTTTTCAAATTAAAATGGAAGAGCCATATAGTTTACTGTGGATTCATTTATTTTCGTGAGTACCAATTTTCGTGGATTAAGAAAAGCTTGCATATTTGTAAAGGCGAAAAAGAAAGTGAATCGTGAAGCCCGAAAACAGTATTTTTTCAATCTTTGCATCCAAATTGAAGATTACTAGTATGTCATATATTTTACATTAAATATATTTGCAGAATAAAAACATTGGTAATGACAGTCCAAGACAACATATTAGTCCCCTCTAACTACACGTGTGTTAAGTAGTAGTTTACTCGTAGTAGCCCACAATGCAATGTAGTTCATTGAGTCGATTGGTCGGTTTTTCAAGGCCTTATTGGCCTTCGGTTTTGGAAATTACAATGCAAAATTCTGACGTCAGAAAATCTAGTGTTCTCGAAATGTTATATAAGTGCAAAGCTTGAGCTCTAAAAAATTTCGACAGTATTCGAACACACGGATCATCTGTCCACAAATTAATGGTACGACAATTTTCAAATTGACTTAACCAATGTCTTATTTGGCAATTTGTCCGATTGTGTGACCTTGTCAACGCGGGTTTAAACGAGCGCGGAAGTAGTCTCGGTGGTGACGAAAAGCGTGTTTGTGAACTCCCTGTATATTTATCCCGAACTGTCACAAAAGCAGCCCAAACTCTTGTTACCTCTGGTATATCATACTGATCCCCCTGATAGATACTCTCATACCTAGCTAGGAATAGGTGCCTTTTTAATGAGACTATGTAGTGATTGAAGTCGCTGGGGAGTAGATTTATATCTCTCGACCCGATCAGGTTTGGCGAGAAAGTAACTCTTATGTTATGCTCCTCCTTAACAGGAACAAGTCTTCTTCTCCTGGGTCTAGCACCTGCATATTCCATGAAGAATACAGGAGAACCAGGTGTGCCTGTACCCATGTCATAGAATTGAGCCCAAGCTCAACCTAAACTCATTCTCGTCAATCTTTTGTTTCATTTCCCGCAAACAATTTTTTTAAAGCGATTTAACTGATTATTTTAGTTTTTATAAATAAATTTATCGAGTTTACATAATATATGTGGATATGTGACGTGGGTGCCAGTGAAACTAAACTGGGATGCTGTCACCGAACTTTATAAAAACTAGACAGCAACCCAAAATTTCATCTAAATCTAGATCTAGGTAGGGTTTGCCCTATGTTTTCGCTCTAGGACTTCTTTCAAGGTGATGCCCATCTTCGCTAGCCAAGGGTTACGATCCACTCCCACTCCCGCTCTCTTCTGAAGAGAGCGGGAGTGGATCGTACTAAGAGAGCGGGAGTGGATCGTACTGAAGAGAGCGGGAGTGGATCGTAACCCTTGGCTAGCGAAGATGGGTGATGCCCGACTTATATCTTTTAATTTATTTTTGGTATTATTTTTACCGGTCTATGCCACCAGTTTATAATTTGTTTAAATATGCGTATTCTGGAACAAGATGTCTGAAGTTCAGTACTCTTCAAGTTTCGGTCAGGAGTAGTCCAAATAATTATGACGTCTTGAAAGGCTATTATAACTAAGGCGTCAAAGAAAAAAATTATAATAGCCTTTCAAGACGTCATAATTATTTGGACTAGGTCAGGAGTAACTTCTGGATTCTTTTTTAAATGGTGATTATAGAAAGTCTAGACACTCCGATGGCTAACCAAGTCATAACATTTGACCTTGACCGCAGTCATGCTATCAAAGTATCGGACTAAATGATCAACTGGAATAATAATCTGGACCGTTACCAAATAAACAAGGGTCTGGTTCACCAGTCACCGCATTCCCGTCCAAACTCCGTAGTTCTGGTAGTAGCAGTAGTCGGACCCCGATATAAACTGCACCTCTGTATGAATCTTTGAAGTTTATTTACACTCGGATATGAATTGCAATCCCACACTCACTCTGTATTATAGATTTGTATGTTACAGAGTAAAGTTTAACCTAAAACATTTCAAATAAACCTTGGGGTAAGCAAGGAATGTAGGGGCAGACAGACGATAGTGGTCAAGTACGACACCACAATTGCAACTGACTTGTCAGAAAAAAAGTTTACGTTACCGGTATTAGATTAATATACCAAATATACAAGTAAAAAAAAGGAAGGGAAGATAAAACAACATTACACTCGTTTTGTCCTGAATATGCTTTCTCTCAAATGGTTTGTAATCTGTTACCAATAAAAGGGAAGTAAACAGGATGAATGTTAATCAAAGGATCAACTCAGGCAAGGGACAAGGCGTAATAAAATAAATCAGTAAGGTACAAGTTAAGTTTTATTAACCAACACACATATGAATCAGCTGCACATTTAATTTGTTATGTTACAGTTTGGCGAGTCAAGGGTCTATTTCTACAGTCTATATTATGATTTCTTAGACCAAGAATAAATTCTTTCAGTATCTTATTTTCTTTAACGACTCACTCTGCCGTTTTGATCAGGGCTTGCATATGGATTTCGCTTGTTGACGCTCCAATACTTAAATTTACCGTCTACAAGTTCAAGTCATAGATTTGACACGCGTGAATGTCGACAAATTATGGCCCCAAACTTTTACTGACTTTAACCCACAAGTTATAATTAACTTTAACATAAACAACAGTCTACTGATCAGCTGAACAGTCCGTCGAATCTCGTTATTCGCCAACTGACAACTTTCAGAATTTTTCAAAACCTTTCAATTCCTCAATTCTTAATACAACTCATTTAACCAGCGAACTGCTTTCTAAATAAATTACGCCTGGACACGTTAATATTCTCAAGTTTTCGCTAAATCTCCAATGCAAACCGTGATCAAAAACCAGCGTTTGAGCCAGATTTAGTTAATCAAAATATATTCATAAATAGGAGGGAGACTTCCTACCTAGAACAAACAGTAAAACACATTTTATTTAATACACTAGTATATAAAATAGCGCGAGATTTCCCACTGAGACCACTTCGAGAAATTCGCGCATATGGACTGAAAATTCACGTCATTGCCTTACCTCTTAACACCTGAGAATCTGAGCTGAAAATAATGTTCAGAAGACAATCACTGCACGAGATAATTTTTTCCCGGGAAATCAATCGAGCTCTGATTGGTTGAGAAAGGAAAAATATTTTGAACGCTAATGCGAGGTTCGTTACGTCATTAAAAATTAAGGAGTGAAAAGAAAAAGCTCAATGGGGTAGAAGACATATATAAATCAACACAATACATCATACAAAAATAGCATATTATATACATATATGTACCCAGAGGCGGATTTAGAGGGGGCCCAGGGTGCCCGGGCCCACCCTTTTTTGGGGGGAAAATTGGTTGCTTATATAGGGAATCACTGAAGCGTGACTGGAGCGGGCCCCCACTTATGCAAATTTCTGGATCCGCCAATGGTATCTATCATGCAGTTGTTGAGTCCACCCTCCTCAGTGAATATGACTTTTTGACAAAGGGAGCCGTATATTGCATAATTGACGGACATGAAAGACATAAAACGAATGTATCCAAAAAATCCATATTATCTTTATCAGAATGGATATTTCTAACTTTCTGCAAAAATTCAAGTCTCAAATCTTTATTGTTTATACATGTAAATAAAAAATGTTCTTCATCATCTATTTTATTTAGACAACAATGTTGACATAAACTTTCTTCCCTTCTTTTTTTTGTATCTACTCCTTTCAATTTCCAAAATATTGTCACTTACCCTTAATTTAGTATTTTTTTTCCTTATTTCAAAGTTATTCTCTTTAAGTAAATAATTGGCTCAGTTTCATATTTCTTTTTGATTTTACTATAGATATATATACTGAAATAATTAATTTTTTTCTGTTAAAGAATTACATTTTTTAAAGAACAGCTTTTTATAGTTTTCTTGCATAATATCTTTCATGTGTTTATTTTTCTTTTATAAAGTCAATATTTTGTATATCAGATATATTCAAATTATTTTCACGAGTTAAATGTTTTACAAACGTATACAAAAGGTCCCTGTTTCAACCAACAGTTTACCTGTGTAATATGCATCATATAACAGCGGATTAATTTCTGTGTTGAATACTCTTGCCATATATTTTAGTGCTTGAACCTTTACATATGCATGAACATCTATTGGCTAATGTCCTAACTCTGTCCTTGGTGCAATGTTAACTACTTTTTTAATTAAACCTAGAATTGATTTGCAAAATTTTAAATTCACCTTTTCAATAAAGCTATTATCAATTGCTGTTAGTTAATCAAAATCTTTATACTAATGAAATAAATAAATAAAAAAAAAAAGTGAACCACAAATTTTATAATACAATTACACTATCCGAATGTATCTGCTATGATAGGGTGCTGTTTTGCCTCAAACATTGAAATAACAGCGTGGATATAAATATTTTCTCATAGCTTCACCGAATAATGTTATGTAGTACGCTAAAATGTCGTATCCACAGCCGAGATCCCCGGCACAGGACTGGACCCTGGGTTTATTACCGACTATCCTTTCATGTTTAACTATGCCGACGACACTAACCAAATTTTATCCTGTTCTTACCAGAAAACATTTAAAAAAATACCCTGTTCTAAACTGAAATATTTAAAATTATACCATGTTCTGGACATAAGTATAGATTATTACATGGCATTTGTCATATCAAACCGTTTATCGGCCCAAGGTTGTGATATCACGAACGAGGGCCGATAAAGTGTCTGATATGAAAAATGACATGTAATTATCTTTTTATCATATACTTCAGCACAAGATATACAGACAAGAACTATTAAAATTGAATTTTGCTTCTCTTTGCAATTTCAGAAAATATTTACAGACAACCAAATCAAATTCTTTACTTTAATTGTTTTATTGATATATAACAAGCATTTTATTTGTTTTGTCACAACAATTATCATGTTCTTCAATCATATTGTCACCTTATTTAATATGTCTTTCAAAAAATGTTTTACTTAATTCATTTTTGCTCCTCAACTATTTTATCACTTGCCGTTTTCCGCGTAACCGTTCTGTTGTCGTTTTCAATAAAATTTCCGGAAATGCACGAAGTTGCATGTGATAAACGTCACGGAAATTAACGGAAAGGCATGTGATAACATTCCGGAAGCATTCAATAAAGGTACCTTTATCAGCCCGCTATGGCAATTCTTAGAAATCTGGTCAATAAACAAATTAATCCTTTCATAGCCTTTTGATATTTTCAAATGTTATTGAACTGTAAAATTTTAGTAAATATTTTACAAGTATATGATAAATATATATCATCATGGAAATAGATGCTGTCCTAGACCTGGGTTCTATAACCTCTATACTGTATTTTTAACTGTTTAATTAGCAACCCTATTTTAGAAAAAAAGACCATGTTCTCACCAGCAGACCATGGAAAATCGACCATGTTTACCGGCACACTCATACCTCTATAAATATGTGTGCGTAATTTTTATATGATTCACATTTAAATGGAACTACAAAATAACCAAATCATTTGCTTTCCATGTTTGTTATAAAGTAAATATCGTGACAAATCAGTGACGAACTGAAACCTGTATAAGCAACTATTAAAAGGTAAATGTATGGCCTTCAACAATGAAATAAAACCTAAAGTAAGCAAGGCCGTAACTAGGCATCTTATTTTAGTGAGGCAAAATAATTGAGCCAAGCGAAGCGAGGCGTTAAATTTTTTTGGAGGGTATTTAATGAATGGTGCAAAATCCTGCGTTCTAGGCATTTTTAGAGAGTTTGATAATGTTTTGAATTTGGACAGTTTTTATATAAATTGTTCATATTTAAAGACTTTTACTAATACCAAATTTTTAACAACTTTATTTGAATTTGTATGTAAGATAATCATCCAAATATCAATTTAAATCTGCCGCCAGAACATAGAACAAACATCGATTCAGTAGAGTTTGCCAATTATTTCTATGGTGGGTTCAGTCAAATTGTTTTAGAATCATAACTTTGGTCTGCTGATATCCTTATCACGATGAACATGGAGCATGGCAAGACCGCACAACCTCTCGCCACTCATGTATGCTCTTTTCCTAGATTTCAGTCGTTTCAGGGCAGTCTGTGTTTCTAAAGGTAGCACATTATCATCAACACAATGATCGATGTCTTCTTCCAATTCCTTCTCCATCAGCAATTCGGTAGCAGCATTGGTAGTAACAGTTTTGTTTGCAAAAGGGAATTAAGCTTTCCTATAAAGGCTAGCATCATCATACAGTCTCAGTTACAAAATATTAAACTCGCTTGTATGCTGACAAAGAGTAAACAAACTAGGGATAGAATGAGATAAGATACATGTATATGATCTATCTATAGAGTAAGTATATATGATATGGGTACAGGGGAATTAAAATGGAGTTTTGACGTTTACATGTAGGTCCGTAATTTCAAATTATTTCTGGAAATAGTCGGTGGTATTTTAGTTCCAGAATCTATAAATTTAGGGGTTAGGGGTTGGGGGTGTCTGATTCCGAAACCCCGAATATAAAGAAATGAAATTCCGTAGTCCCGAATAAGTAAAGACAAAATCCTGTGATAAAGGTTCTATATCATTCCTCAATAATGTCAAATTGGAATATGGGATGTTCTTTCAATTTTTAAGGTTAAAGAAACATGGATCATGAAAAACTAATCCATGCATGTTTCATATTATTTATATTTTATTTATCTGTAAAGAGAAAGATTAAAGTTGATGAAACGGAGAAATGAATACACAGACAGGACTGCCCCCTTGCGATGCCCACTACTTGATTTGTCAGTCTACTTATCGTTTTTGGATTGTTCTAATGAAGTTATATGCAATACGCAGACTACGTTCACAAACAAATTAGTTTACTAGAATTATTCCTTCTTTATATACCTTCAGTGTCGCTTTTCCTTTTTCTGCAAGAGCCTGTTTTTAACCAGAGATCCATGATGATTATCGTTACTAGGTTAATGTAATTGAGAAACATCACCCGTTGAGATGCTGAGTTATATCCAGGAAGAATAGTTTAAAGGAATGATGATAAGTTATAGAAATTAAGGTTGAGACAGAACAACAAAAGACTATTTTATTTGTATATATGTATAAAAAAAAATAATCAGTGTCGAAATTTTAGTGAGGCAATTGCCTCACTTGCCTCAAGGGTAGTTACGGCCTTGGTAAGCCGCTATATTAAAACAGTATCAACTTATTTCATAATCGTTTTGTTAAATGTTTCAATGTTTTTTTTATAAATAGCACAAACATGTTATGTACAGATATGCAAAGGGTCAAATTTATTGAAAACAAATCGGGTGATACTATGTCCGGTTTGGAATTGATGTATTTTTTTTTACAATTCCCCGTGTTACGTGACATCAACGTTAATAAGCACAAAAAAAATGTAATTGCTGAAATCATGGGCATTATAGAAAGCGCATTACATGTACATTGTATATTACGATAATTAAATTATTTTGACCACTCTCTTTATCAACATGCTTTCAAAATCAAAACTGAATATTATATGTTTCAATAGAATAAAACTGTAAAGACTGGGTCCATATCTCATAAATATGCATTTGAATGTAAACTTTCATTTATATTGATGATCTATGTTGCCTGGTGCTTTTGTGACATTCTCCTCATATATCTGGTTTTTTTTCTACAGTTAGATTTTTCGCAAGATTTTTACGGGGAGTTATATTAACACATCCATTCTTCTTTTCTATGCACACCCCACAAACAAATTAATACATAATTTCTTACTTGTATAATCAATCTTCAAATTGACATTATATTTTTTCGGAGCGCAAGAGTCGTTTAGTGATTGTAAACGATGTTAATCGGAAAACAATTAATCAAATGCATATGTTTCAACCAAACATCGTTAAATTTGCCAATATAGCGGTATATTATTTTTTTCTCGCTATTTTTGTTTACTTTTGTTTCTTTGTTTGAGATATAATGTCTATTTCGCTGAATTAAATTAAAAACATAAACTGTTTAATAGTATCTCTCCATTCTTGACTTTGGATGTAAATATGACCATTAACTCTTACAATATACATTTAACAATTCTAAACATACCTTTCTTCTTTGTACTGTTTGCCATTTCCGGAAGTCAATATACACGTGACAATGTCATAACTCGCACGCGGAAACTATCTCGTAATTACGACATAATATTAACATGTCGTAATTACGACAAGATATGTCGTTTAAACGACAAAGCGATGTCGTTATTACGACATAAGGTTGTCGTTATAACGACATCTTATGTCGTAATAACGACATCGCTTGTCGTAATAACGACATCGCTTGTCGTTTAAACGACATATTTTGTCGTAATTACGACATCTTATGTCGTAATAACGACATATATTACAACATATTATGTCGTAATAACGACATCGATATGTCGTTATTACGACATAATATGTCGTTATTACGACATAAGATGTCGTTATTACGACATAAGATGTCGTTATTACGACAAAGCGATGTCGTAATTACGACATAAGATGTCGTTTTTACGACATACTATGTCGTAATTACGACATATTTTTTTTTTTGAATGGCCCTTATCGGCTTCCGTATGTATCAAACCACTTTGCACGCTCATATTGTACTATTCTCAACTAAACAAATTGAATACAGAAAACCATACAACTTTTTAACTATTACTTCAATGCTAGATTTCCACAAACCTTTAGCTAGAAACAGAACAATGCTATTCTTTCCTTGGAACTGACATGATGTATTACATTCATTTAAAAATGAAGAGACGTGATATGATTGCAAATAAAACAGATATCAACCAGCGTTAAAATGAATTAAGTGAAAGTAAGCAATTATAGGCCATCTTACGGTCTTCAACAATGAGAAAAACATATACCGTATGGTTTGCTATAAAAGTCCCAGACATGAAGAAGTTAAAAATAAGAAAACTAGCGGTCTTATTTACATCAAAACAATTTACGCAAAAAGATAATGACAGACACAAGACAAATACTGTAATAAAGGCTCCTGACTTGAGTTAGCACATAAAGACTTATGTGGCGGAGTTTAACATATTTGTGAGCGCTCAACCCTCACCTAACCAAGATAATGGATCATTAGTAATTATAACTGTACATATATATCAATTTAGTTTTGTTTTATTTTCATAAACAAAATAAATGTCAGTACCGATAAAATAATATTTGAAGAATTTATTAGTGTCACTGTATCAAATTGATAATCTTTAAGCATCAATGAATTCAAAAGATCAATTATTTTGCATGGATCATGTTTAATTTTACTGGCATTATACACAACATCACTTCAAAATTTGAATGAGATATCCAGTGTTTAATAAGAATTGTACTACAGTCTTTAGCCCAATATATTCATAAGTGTGGAGCCGGTGGATTCATAAAATCTCTTATCCTTCTCGCCGTGGTGTCCCATTCAGTGCCATACTTTCCAAATCATACAAGTCAACACCACTGAATGTGACACCACGGCGAGACGGAAACGAGAACATTTTTGGATCCACCAGAAACCTGACAGGCTGAATGAAAAAAAGACGAGGAAAGATACAGGAAAGATAAAGAATAATTTAGTATACAGCATCGTTTATTTTATCCTGTTATATTGACCAATAGACGTCGCATACTTTAACCACCACTTTTGTAATTTAATAAATAAATTTAATTTCACCCAAATATTGAATTATCTACAAGGCAGCGAAATTCATATACAATGAGCTGCAAAGGATTTTTTTTTTTTGTCTATATCGGATTTTATCTGCATGGATAATTGCACACTCGATGAAGCAAGTTTGTCTAGCGAAATATTGCGGTTTTTTTGTTGGTTTTTTTTTTTATCTTTTATCGCAATGTAAATATTTTTACATTTTAATATCAACATATTATATATTATGTTAAAATTACATTGTTATATAATTCTTCTAAATAACAGCCTAACAATGTTAAATTTGCGGAGGCTTATTCTTCCCTGTCTTGGATTCGAACTCATGCTACTGAGATATCGTTGCATCAAATCGTCTTCCACTATGCCTATAAGAAAACTAGCGGCCTTATTTACAAGAGAACTCGACCACCTAGGCTCGACAAAAATCAAGCTTTTAGAGGCCGGATGTTATCTTTCCTCTTCAGTTTTTATCTATCGTGATAACACAGTACATGCTATATAAGGCAAGAAGATTTAATATTACAGATCAGTTGAATTATCTATTACAGAGGATCTTCACATTAATTTAGGATGCCGTCTCTATATATATATATATATAGAGCCCAGGTGGTCTTGTGGTCTAGCGGGACGGCTGCAGTGCAGGCGATTTGGTGTCACGATATCACAGTAGCATGGGTTCGAATCCCGGCGAGGGAAGAACCAAAAATTTGTGAAAGCAAATTTACAGATCTAACATTGTTGGGTTGATGTTTAGACGAGTTGTATATATATATTTTTAATAGTTTTATGAATTGACCATAAACCCACTTATTCATGGTATGGTATCAATATTTCTGACCTGTAGATTTATGATAGATTAGATCACGTGAATAAAGACAATAAGTCTTTTCATTATATATATGAATAATTAACCAAAGGTGCTGATCTACTTGGTCAGTTTCTTCAGTCTGTAAAAAGACTAGCTACAACGTAGACCTATATGCAAGTGTAGTAAATTTGAAAAAAACTGTTATGAAACAGACACACATCTATCTATGATACTAGATACGAAATAAAAATATAAAGGTCGACCTCTGATGAGGGTTTACCTGGGATTATTCCCGAAAGAACCCGAAACATTGCATATTAAATTCTAATGAATTAAGCAATAAAAAGTACGTAGTGTCAGGTCAGAAATATTGATACCATACCATGAATAAGTGGGTTTATGGTCAATTTATAAAACTAAAAATATATATATATATATATATGCATGTGTGTGTAGAGCCCCGGTGACAATACCCGTTAGTGTAGTGCATTAAAGGATAATGGTTATTGAAAAAAGTGCTAACAACATGCACCGATTTAAAAATAAGTAGATGTATATACATATTTAATAATGATGTACAAGTTGCATGCTTAAAATCTATTAAGGCGATTTGGCGATTTAAAATGTTGATTTAAAATATGTATTATAATATAATTTTGGTTTTGCTACATTTTTGCCCCAAAAAATATTAATTACTCTCAAATATCTGTGTTGACACGTTTCGTTTCCTAACCAAATAGTCAGTGGCAAATATAAACGAAGGCCGATAATTCAATTTCAAAAAATTCTTTTTCAAAATAAACCACAGCGACGATTTTCGATAGACGGTTCAAACTCAATTCATTGCGCTATACTAATTTATGAATTTACAATCAATACGAGAAATAAAAATTTAATAAAAATTCACTAAAACTACATATAGTCTTTATCATATCGAAATGATTACAAGTTAAAGCTTCATTTAGTCAAACACAGATTCTTCAATGCTAGAACTTTGTCTGTTTGTCAATACCAGTTTGAAGGATGTAGCATATCTGAAAATAAATAAAAAGAAAGTAAAGATACCGAGGGAGCAATAATTTATAATAACATAAATTCAAAATAGTACATAACTACACTCAACATAATTCTGCTGTCTGAATAAGCTAATTTGTATCTGACAAATTTTATAGATATAGGAAGATGTGGTATGAATGCCAATGAGACAACTCTCCACCCAAGTTACAATTTATAAAAGTAAACCAATATAGGTCAAGGTACATATGAGTTTCAAATGCTTTTCATGGTGTTAATTCTAAACAAATTAACCGACGAAGCGGGTTTAACAATATGTAAATCTAAAATACGTGATATTAATAATTAAAGAGGTAGGGCCAATATGTCCGGATTTTTTTTTTCACAGAAGGGCCAATTTCAAAAAGTGCTAACAGAATAAAATTTACTAGAAAAACAAAAAATAAAAATGCTTTTTGATCAATATCTCGATTTACATATATTATGATATGTGTGATAAATATTTAATTAAACCTCAAAAAGGATGAAAGACCATTAGCGGAATTTATGGTGTTTTTAGGTGGAAAAAACAGGGAATCCCCCAAGAAGGACATTTCAAACCAAAAAAAAAGTTATGTTTTTCGTGACTGTGGCAATTTATACTACATTTTCCGTCAAAATGAAATTGGTTTAGTGTGTCCTTATTATATAAAAAACAACTTTTTAATGAAAATATTGTAACATCTCTAAATTGTACCGATAAACCTCCTTATTAAGAATATGATGGTCAAGTATCGCGGTGGCTCAATCAGTAGAGCATAGAACTACAAAATAAATAGGCAAAAATCAGAGATATTGCCAATTGGCAAAGGTAGAATAACTGATAATGAAAAAAACAAATATAATTTGCAAGTTTGCGAAAACTATATTTTATTGTTAGGAGTGTATGTTGACAAAGACAAAACTGTTTGTGATCATTTAAATTGGAGTGGAAAAGTTAGTAAAATTAAGTCCTTATTAAATATGTGGATGCAGAGGCAATTGGCAATACATGTGGGGTAGAGTGAATGTTATTTCCTAATTATTTATGTCAAGATTATGGTATTCTTTGTTTGTAACATCGATGCCAGATCATGTTTTACGAGATATTAAAAATGCATACATGTGTTAATTTTGTGTGGAATAATGGTGCACACTTAGTAAAATATAACACCATCATTGATCAAAAGTGTAATGGAGGTTTACAGTTACCTGATATTGAATCAAAGATTTATGCATTTATGTTAAATTTTTGGCCAGGTTTTTAGACAAGAATTATAAAGTGCTATGGAAGTCTACATTTAAATATTTTATTTCAAAAATTTTAAATATGAACTTATCAGAAGAAATAATATTCTTGTCTTTACCAGACACTTGAAGTGCATTCCTAATGTTTACAAAGAAATGTTTAAAGGTTTTGATCTCTTAAGAGATGATAATAAATTTGATCTTAGCAATAAAAATGTATACGATCAACCCTTATTTTGTTATCCAAATGTGTTGTTCATGGAAAAACTGTTATATGGTATGATTTTATAAATGCTGGAATTGTTCAAGTAAAAGATATATGTTATGAAGTTATAGAGGTTTTTTTTTACCAGAAATGGCTTTAGTTGAGATGATACAAAATGTAACTAATCATTGTGATATTAACAGTATTGTAAAAAGATATGATACTTTAAAAGTTGTATTGCCTAAAGAATGGACAGAAATTATTCATAAAAATATTCGTAGGAGAAATGTTTCTCGCTCTATAAATATTAATGTCATTTTCAAAGACAAATTGTCAAGAGTTTTCTATGTGTTCGACAAAAGAATTGTATTTATTACTTACTGGTAAACTATGTCAGCATCCTATTTGCTATAATAAGTGGACGGAAGTTTTTGAGATTGAAGAGAATGATCTTTGTAAAGTATGGAAAAACGTTAATTTTTATTGGAAACCATCTATATTATTGGATCTAGATTTCAAAATAGCACATTGTTGTATTTTCACAAATTCCCAACTTATGACTATGAAACTTATAAATTACAATGTATGTGATGTATGTGAAAAGGAAGTAGAAAATATTACTCATTTATTTCTATTATGTTCTGAATTAGTACAATTTCATCTGTTTATGCAACAAAAGTTGTCAGTTTTATTTGATACTGTTGATTCTGACAAAATTGATAATTTAGTTTATGAAGAGGTATTTATGTTTGGTTTATTTGGATCTATCAAAGGCGTAAATGTAAGTTTTGTCAATTTCATGTTATCTATAGCGAAATATTGTATCTTCAGAAGAAGGAATTTAATTAAATATTTAAACAGTAATGTTGATCTTATTAGACTATTTATATACACTGTAAAACACTATGTAACTTACCTGTATGAATATTTGTGTGATGCAAGATGTATGAGAAATGTTTTTGAGAAACACTTTTTAAAGAGCATAGAACTACAAATGAAATATTGTTTTCAAGCTAGGGTTCGAATCTCGCTCAGACTTTTTGCATTTTTTGTGTTGTTATATTACTTTTAATGTTTCTATCATATTTTTTCTGATGTTTGCTTAATTCATAGAGTCATTCTGGTTCATTTTGACTATATAGTATAAATCATTTTATTAAAAAAAAATACTGTATCGCTTATTGTGTGCATTCCTATGACTGTCCATACTCTTGACTTACTTTCAATTTATTCATGTGTTTACATTGATAACATATATGCAAGGAACAACTGCCGTCTGCCGTCAGACTGAAGTAGGTGCCTATACATAACCAACAACGCGAGAATTGATTCTAAAGCAATGAATCCCAAATGTTGCATGTGTAATATACACATAACATAAAATAAGGCCATTGTATACAAGTTTCAAAACAACACAAACAATTTTTCGAAACTTTTTTTGAACATGGTATAATATGTAACAAATGCAGTCAACAGCAATCAGTTTTGTCGCCAATTCACTAACTGTGTAGATACTAGTACTGAAATTCTTACCACCGTCCCTACAACGGTATCGAAGTCATCAGAAAATAAGACAACACCACAGAACAAATCAATTACACTACAAATCGTGATTGTATAGGTAAAACATCAAGAAGCTGTTGCATCTGTATCACAACGAAGGGCCGATTTGTTAAAATGCCAGAAAAGGCCATATAACATGTGTAAGTAACACAAGGTGTTCTATGGCCAGCTGATGTAAGATGTTCTCCGGTTAATATATATATATTATATTATCTTATAGACGATAAAACATTAAAAAACCAGGGCAAATACAGATATACATATAGAATGAAATTCAAAACAGTGTGGCTGTGGCCATTGCTTGACGCATTAAATTCATCCATTGACTGGGACAATTTAGGTGAACGTTTGTATGTAACGACCACTGCTCACTATGTACTTTTTAAAGACACTTAAACTATGGGGTCACCAAAGGTTATCAACACCTTAATAAAGTAATTCGAAAAATTAATCAGAAATAACACGATGTTTTGATTTATATCAATTATATACATCAAAACATAAAGGTTATTCCTGATTAAGTTTTCGAATTATTTTATAATTAAAGGCGTTAAGAAACCTTTGGTGACCCCACAGTTTAAATGTCTATCGTAGGTACGTCGTGAACAGTGGTCGTTACAGACAAACGTTCATGTAAATTGTCCCAGTCAATGGATGAATTTA
Source organism: Mytilus galloprovincialis (assembly GCF_965363235.1). NCBI lineage: Eukaryota > Metazoa > Mollusca > Bivalvia > Mytilida > Mytilidae > Mytilus > Mytilus galloprovincialis. Next base: position 52,363,389 of record NC_134840.1, read on the forward strand.
ATGTGTCAATCAATGGCCACTACCACACTGTTTTGAATTTCATTCTATTCAGAATGAGAACACCATCCCATTTGAATTTGATCAATATTATTTGGCTTCTTGACAAGTTACGTGGTATGGTACTTATGCCCATAAAGGGTGTTAACAATTAGATAAAATCAATATAAAAAATCAATAGTCTTGGCCTTGTTTTTTGTAGGAATACCTGTTCAAGGTATGAAAATAGATGATGTGACGTATTTTAATGTACTATAATTAGCATCTATCGGGCTATTTAAAACAGGATTTACCTATCTTATCGAATGAAAAGAATTGAGGGGAAAATGGCCATACCTCTTTCGGTCTTAAGATTATTAAGCGGAATACATAGTTTTCAATATTCTTTTATGACCATATTCATAATTTTTTAGCAAAAAGGAAAACCCTTATAAAATTAAAAATTTTACATGTAGTTAAATATCAAAATGTTACCTAAAAAATGTTTCCATATTCTTGAGATCATATATCTTCTAAGGCATTTAAACAGCCTTTCCACGATGTGTAGAAACTTGTTGGCCAGATGATTTTCGTAGACTATTTTCCTTTGCTTTTCCACCTGAAGCACCTCGGTTTGGCGGACCTCCTGCAGGAGCACCAGGATTCCCTGGGTTACCAGAATTACCACTAGATTCTAGAAAAACCACTCCATCACCATTTCGTGTTCCAGATTTTCTCTGTTTATTGCGTCTACTTTTTGATAATCCACCCGGTTTTCCAGGCCTTCCAGGTTTACCAGGTCTACCAGATCCTGATGGATTGCCAGGCTTACCAGGTCTGCCAGGTTTACCAGGAGATCCTAATGGACTGCCGTAATCATAATCATACCAATATGTATCTGGACCGTACGTATCATAGTAATAATCTCCACCTGGTTCTCCTGGCATTCCATCTAAACCGCCACCCCCACCTCTTCCTCCTCCGCCTCCATACCAACCACCACCGGATCCTCCATTACCTCCTCCCCCGCCATAATACCAACCTCCATCACCACCTCTTCCACCTGTGCCTCCACCGCCGCTGTACCAACCTCCTCCCCCTCCGTTCCCTCCTCCAAGTCCTCCACCACCGCCGCCATACCACCCACCATCCCCACCATTTCCTCCTCTGCCTCCTCCATCAAACCAACCTCCTCCTCCACCACCATTTCCACCGTCAGAATAGCTCCAACTGTATCCACCGGGTCTTCCCGGTTCTCCATCACGTCCGCCACCACCGCCACCACCTCCGCCTCCTCCTCCACCCTCACCTCCTTTTACTCCCCCTCGTCCCCCTCTTCGTACTCCCCCGCCTCTACCTGGGCGACCAGGTCTTCCTGGTCTTCCAGGTCCTCCTCTCTGGCCATCGTAATAAACTTGACTGTCCGACATCTGAGTTACACAAACAAGGACGACAAAGATGTATCGACAATTTGATAACATAGTTGTACTCTGAAATATAGTTAATTGAGTAAATAAAGCATTGTCTTGTCACAGGTTTCTATGCATTTTACACAGTGGCATTTTAGAAGTAACATTAACTCATCATAGATACGAAACCAGTAAAATTGTTTACGACAGACGCGCGTGTCGTTAACAAAAGACTCGAATTAAAAAAGTCAAAAAGCCGAAAAAAGTACGAATTTGAAAGACATTTGTGAAAACGCGTTAAGTCTGATAAAATATATCTTGATTCTTCTTAATCAGCTCGGTGTTCTCCACATATAGTTCTTATATAGTGAAAAATCATATTATAACCACATCACAGCTTAAAACATAGCCCACACATTTGAAGAACCCGATTATGTATTTGTTTCATAAACAACACAAAAAACCTAGAACATTTCGTTTCATCTTGGTCTTTTGGTTCTTTTGACAGTTTTATCTTTTCAGTTCTTTACACTACACTTTCACACAATTTTATCAAACAAAAGTTTTCCTATTTAATTAAATGGTCGTTTGGTAAATCTGAATGCAAATATATTTGCTTCAAATCATTTAAAGCCTTCTTTAGGTAAATGTGCTAGAATAGATATGTTAACAGGAGATGTGATAAGATGCTTGAAGCTGTCATTTTTCTCCTTGATGATATTAATGTATGTTTCGGCAACTAAATTATAATAGACAGGTTGTAGGTATTCAAATGGACACCAATTGCGCCCCTGTAAAATCAGACTTGTGACCAAATTGAGTAAAGACACATCTAAATTGCATTTTATTGATAAATCCAACAACAATAACCGTTATCGTGATATTTGTTCATTAAATCATCAAGAATTTTCTAAAAATATTTCCAAAATTTACCCAAAGGAACTAAGATTTTTACTTAAAATAAATCAAATACAAATGATGATATCTGTCTTTTCCTATATTTAGAAATTTAAATGTTATATGTGAAACTCTACACTAAAAATAACGACAATAGAAACGATTTTTCGCTCCCTCGGCTCTTTGTTAATAATCTTCTTTTTTTATGATGATGTTCATTTGACACCATCTAACGGTGTTTATATATCACAAATCGTTCGCTATGTCCGTGCCTTTAGTGACATTTGGATTTTAATGTACGCAATGTAGTAGTTTTACTGGTAAATTATTAAGTCAGAGATTCCGGTACAACAAATTACGTAAAACCTTTACTAAATTCTTCCATAGATATATGTGACTGCAGAAAACTTCTTTCGAACGGGATAGTACGCTGCACATCCTCGGAGATGTTGTTTACCGAAAGCTGTCTCTGACTTGGGACATTGATGTTGCAGTACAACATAATTACAAACTATAAAATATCAGTAGAAACGGACTCCACTCATTAGATGGATACACATAAAAATACATCTAACAAAACACAGAGTGGTTTGTACGAGTACTCATACATCCACACAACAGAACGACATTGAGTTCATATCTGAGAGTTCTGAAAGTTACCGACAGCTAGTTCAAAGCCAATAACAACTAAAAAAAATCATCTAAGACCAATCAGTAGACATCCAACATCCAATGGATTTAGTGTAAAAGACGCCATTAAAAGTCAGAGAAAAACATGACCTTGTGCAATGCAAACTATAATAGGTATCGATAGATTGTATAATACATATTAAAAGTACAAATGTGTAATATTTAGTATGGATTTAATTTACTGATAACAAAATCAATATTTACTCCAAAGAACATTTAATTACAGTGTTGAACACCTGGGATTATTATACTAATACAAAAAAACAATAATCCCGCTATCGCGACTATGATATCTCAACAGATTGATAAGGTTTCCAGTCCCTTTAGTATAATAGTCCCACTGAATACGTATACTTTAAGAATGGTTTGATTGAACGATTGATAAGTTTACCAGGATCGTATCTAAATTCCCGGGATAGTTTCAAGTTTAAGTCTGGACTTCAGATATGCGGTTCATTGCAGCCCCATTATTCCGACACACCTATATTACGCTGAACTTTTATTCACCAGTCTAATATATAAAGACAAAGCTGAATATTTGCTACCTGTTTTGCCAAAGTGTCAGCGAAGCAAAAACTAGTAACTTATTGTTTTGGTGAAACCAAGCAGGCATTTAAAACCACCCATAAAATAAGGGAAGCAAAACGTATTCAGATCTGACGATCATATGACAGTGTTGTGGAAACCAAAATATGGAATACGAGGAAACAACTGTCAAAATGGGTGTTATTTTCAAAGAAAACTATCTAATGCTCATCCATATCATGGTAATTTAATAAAAAAAAAAATAAAAAACGTTTCTGAATATAAATTTTCAAACTGTTATTTTTACTATTTCCCCAATACGTTTCCGTATATTTATACATATGTGCCCCTGATAAAACTACATTGTACTAAATTCATATTTGCTACTGACGAAATATATTCGCGCTGGCATTGAAAAAAAAATCTCAACTTAAAAATCCCATGAATCCCTCCCTCTGAAAATAATATGATTGATTCAAAAGTTCCTACGGATAAACGCTAATTATAATTATTATAAGTATAATAAATGCATATTGTGACATGACGATGGTCTTACCTTAAAGTATTAATGTGAAGTTATATGGATATAAACAATATAGACAATACATTTTATAGTTCATAAATAATAAGGAACTACCGTTGTAATTATTTGCTTTTTTGTTATTCTGTCCAATCCTAAACACTTTCCTTTACATGAAAACATTCGGCCAAAGGTTGTAAGAGTTTAGGAATAAGGCAAGAATAATTGGAAAAGACAATTTTTCAATTTCATGACATAATCATAAATCACTGTTTTAAATAAGACGTTGGTGCTGAGCCAATCAGTTTTCAAAATTGTATGCTTTAAATAAAAAAAAATATGCTACGTTCAATGGTCATTTCGTGTATTAACCTTCATCCTAATAGTATGATCATAAAAGAGGAATAAATACGAAGACTCAGAAGTTCCAATTGGCAAACTTAGCCTGAGGGGTCAACTGCATGGGGAGTGTTTTTAGGGGACATTTTCCCCTTGTATTCGAAAAAGGATGATTTTTTATTTACATATATTGGAAAATTGAAAAAACTTAACGGACTGAATACCAGGCTTAAGAAACTTTTCAATATCTACGTCAAGTAACTTCAACATCAAAGTTTCATTTGCCTATATACATTATGTTTATGTACCTTGATGACATGATTGTTAAAATAAAATAAATGTCTCAATATATAAATGGCTAATATCTAATGACTAAGCAGGGAAAAAACTTCCAAATTGTACATGGCGCGTATTTAAAAAAAAAAGAATATAAATTATTAATTATTGAGTCGTATTTGAAATTAGAAGATGTATAACTTGACCTTCAATAGAATTTATTTATTCCGGAATGAACCCAATCATTTTAAAGTATAACTTTTGTCAAAAAAAAAAAAAAAAGCCTAGATATACAGGTAAAAAGCGCAATCATTGTCCTATCAAAAAGTGCAAACATTTTTGACGTTGTCCGAACAAAAACAAATTAGAAAAATTGGAGAAACGCTTTTTTCCAAGCGTCTATGAAGCTTTAAAAGAGCATAGCTTTTCATAAAATAATAAGTATTTTTATTGCATTGTTTTGCTAAAACATATCCGCATTTTGTTGCAAAATACACGTCAAGGTTGTCCTTGGCCTTATAAACATAAGCGACAACGTATGTTTATTTGACAACTAAGTGACACCCATTTAAAGGTAAATTTCCTTAAACATGTAAACAAATTTAACCTTTACTTATTTTTTCACGTAATTGAAAAGGCCGTCTTAGGGCATTTTTTCCGTCATCAACAAAACAAATAAAAAGGACGGTGACTGTTGGCTTAGTCTGCTTAATTTTAACATAGTTTATTATCTAAGTCTGAAGATCAGAGTCATTTATACATATAACCTTTACAAGCTATCAAAGTAAAGTCCATCATTTTTTAGTCGCAGATTTTGTTCGCACAGGTATTCCCAATTCGAGGTGGGGGTGGGGGTTTGGGGGGACTAAATTATTTGTTTGTTTTTTTTTTTTTGTTAAGATATCTAGTGTTGACAGAAAATTAGAATGTAATAACATAGGGGTGCTACAGGCTCTTCAAAAGTCAGGACACAGTCATTTACAGCCCGTAACAGAGAAGTGATCGAATTGATGTTTCTTTACCGTCAAAATTAGCTACGTTATCGACAAACTTAATTGAGTAGTGACCGAACTATTGGCACTTTAACGTTAAAAAGATTGACAATGCTGACAAACTTTCATGTGTCGATAATCAAGTTTAATACCAATAATATTGAAAATAATTCTAATAATATTATAAGAAACAAAATATGTCCATATGCACCATTTCGATTGGGCGAAAAGTAGTCATTTCTTCAAAGTCAGAACAAAAAAAAAGATTTATGGAAGGACGTCTTGAAAGTATTATTTCCTTTACAATTTTACCCAAAACTAAAAGAAATATTCTGGTAAACAACTAAAAAGGTGTTTGATAGGAATGAAGTCCTTTATATTTTCGGACTACAATGTGTACCGTATGTGTGATGGATTTGAATTCAATCAATAACTTTGAAATGTTTTCTCATAAATATACACAAAAGGGAGGACTGGTACTTGTACTTCTGTTAGAATATGTCTTCGTCCGTTTCACATGCCAAACTTTTTTCTAGTACAGTTTAAACGGGAAAATTTTGTTGAGATTTTTTTTTAATATGACAAAATAACGAGCAAAACTATTTCTTGCAATGGCACACACAGAGAAATTTGGATTTCTAGGTCGGGTTTGAAAAAGAAATTTCGCCTTTTCTTGAGCCTGTTTTGTACATTTAGTTTAACAGATATGATCCAATGGAAATTTTCACATGGAACCTTCGGTAAATAGGAAAATAAAAAGATATGGGGTAATTTACAGAGAGACCACACTCCATCCATGAGAAAAACGGAGGGAATTTAAAAATCTAGAGGTCTCCACAAGGCTTTCAACAAGGGTGGAATCTCACTCCCTCTAAATCATTTATATAGGATTTCTCTATATTTTTCTATAAATAAACTTTATCTTATAGTTAATAGAAAAATAAAATAAAAAATTGGGGTCACCGTTCATTTGCACTCACAATCTGCCTTCGAAAGAAGCATTCATCTTTGTAAAAGTGTTTTTTTTTTTTTCTTCTGTTGAACTAATAGGAGAAACAAAGGTAATATCGAAATAAAAAAAGAAATTTATTACAGAAATTACTCAAATTTTACAACAATTTAGTTTAAGTACAGCATATATCGAAATTATATTAAAAAATATAGGTCACCGATGAGTTAAAAGAGATATTTCAATTTTAAAGCCAAAAAATGTAATTTTTCCACCAAAGGGAGATAATTTGGAACTTTTTCAATGATGTTTACATTTTATAAAAGTCATCTGGGGCCAACACGAGCGCCTCCAGCTGCACTCAGCAAAGCACTTTATTATGTTTTCCTAAAAAAAATGGAACAGCAGGGCAAGTTGATATATGCTTTCATAGCAGTTATGTAAGTTTATTTAAACCGTAAATTTGAATGCATATTTGGTCTCATCAGTCAGGGAATGCATCAAATTTACAGTTTGAGGGAAATGTTTTTTGTACCATATGATAAAGTAACAACTACAAAAGGTAATAGATAAAATTTGTAATGAAAAACAAATGTTTAATTTTTTTCTGAAATTTGTATACCCTCGAGCCTCCTTAACAATGAAAATGTTTGACCATGAAAAATCACATATCTAAGAAAAGCAGTCGTTTAATTGATTATAAGAAAGTTTCAGTATATCATGTCAAATTTCTTTAATTTGAGAGTTTTCCTTTAGTCACAAATGTAGCTCCATGTTTGATGGTGAAATAAAAATGAATGTCTCAGAAAGTGGTGAATTAGTTTCCATAAATGACAGATAAATCGGGCCAAGCTTAGTAACTTACAGTAAACTGACTACTGTAACATTGACGCACTCGTCGAACTGTTTAAAAGATTTGTGTTTATGACCAAAAATTTATATACAACTTCACTTATAAATTAATCTGAATTTCATAGCGCGTCGTCACAATAATGAAAGTTATAAAAAAAAATCTATAACCAGCAGATCTATACTTCTATAAAAAAGTATTCTTGTACAAAAGGGTATTTATTATAAAATGGTCCTTACTATAGAATAGATAGTTTACCACAGAAATCTTAAACGGAAGTTTCGACAATTTTAAACAGAAGAGATTTGAAAATAAATTTAACTTTAAATAAACACTGAAATAATTTTAATACCTCGAAGGTGTAAAGAATAAACCAACAATCTCAATCTTTAAAAGTGTCTTCATTGCAGTAACCGACGAGTTCATGTTTACAGTAGAAACAGTGGATGTGACTCCAATAAATTCATTATTATCGGCTCCTAGGAGTCGATATTAAGAATTGAACGATGGACAGTCAGTGCGTGAATTTTTCTTGCTACCTGATTGGAAGATATTACGAGACGTGAATAATCAAAGTTTATTGATTGGATAGGACAATCTAAACCTAGTAAATGTCCTTCAATCCAGTAGAGTATCGAATTTGTCCTCTATATTTTAGCAATTAGATTTTACCTGGTCATTAATCATGCATTTTCATGATATTGGTACACAGGTAACTTTTATCTATAAATAGTCGAATCTTCTGGAGTTTCGTAAACAACAACTTTAAACGATATATATACTACTTCATAACGTGTGACCTCATGTGTGTGGTAAAATTTGTTGAATGCTGCACATGGCTATTCTAGTAAATGAATTAATCTACAAAGCGAGAGCACTTTCCATTTTCATCAGCTAAGAGTCGACTAGCCCTTTTTGAAAGGCTAATGCTTGTCATTGTAGTCATGAATATTTATCGCTTATATTAAATTGATAAAGATTTTATCCAGGTCACACCTACTGTTTCTACTGCTAAGATCAGTTACATGTAACATGATCTCGTCGATTCGCACGACGAAGCCATTGTTTATGACAGAACACACATTCTAGATTATGTTTTTTTGTGTCCGTCAGTTCGAAAGTATTTGAATGATCATTTCAACTCCTTTGCATTTCATAATATGTGTCATGAACAAAGACATATGTTCGATTGAATAATGATTTTCTCGTAACAAATGATAGAAATTTCGGAGATCCCGTATTTGATCCTTTACCGTTAAAATGAAAATGCCAATGACAGAGGTTGATTTAAAAATGTTTTACTGTGTTAAAAAAACTTCGACTTAAACAATGAAATTTTACACGTTGGACATGAAATATTTTGTCGATGAAGAAAATTAAACTGTCACTTCTGAAATAAGTTTGTCGATAACGTAACTTATTCTGACGGTAAAGAAACGCGAATTCGATCACTACTCTGTTACGGGCTGTATCAGTTGTTCATATACTTCGACATATATGAGTATGTCGAGGAAAGAAGACAACTCAAAAACAACTACTTGTACATTTTTATAGTATTTACAATTCAAATAAGAAGATGTAACGTGACTGCCTATGAGACCACTCTTAATAGAGCTTTCTTACAAATTGACGAAAGGTACGTATGCTTGACGAATCATACGTAAGACTCGTTTAAGGGATCCTTTCTTTTGACATATTTAAATAATTATAGTCGTGGAACTTCGGACATGCAACGACACTTATTAAATTGGATTTTTCTTGGGATATATTTAGGATTTCGGGACGTACGATAGGTTAAAATATGATACCACCAGGTCGGAGGAGATAACACTTCAAAATATCCTAAATATAGAGTAGTCAGACGAAAACATTTCCCCTAATAGACTAAAAACCTATTCAATATTACAATGTTGCACTGTTTAACCTAAAAAAAAGTCAAAGCAAATACATTGTCTTCTTCCCTTACAGAAAAATGGAAAAAATCAAAGCACAAATACTTCCTTGATTCAAAATTTACAACGCTTAAAATAATAAAATGAAAATGAAAATGAAGAAAACAAGATGATCTTCAAACTATGCCATATGCTGGTGCTCGTTTAATAACTTTTGAATCATCGCCTCTCCCCTGGTAATATTCATTGCTCCCCCTTAATGTGTATATATGATTCACCGGAGCAATTGAAGGGTTGTTTTAGTGTATAATTACGTTTTGCCTATTGTCCTGAACCTTCATGAAATATTAGCCACTGGACGATAAGTGACAACTTTGCGTCTATCTTCCAAACATGTGTACTGTTAAATCGTCATCATAAAATCCCCAAAATTGTAGATTTATTTTCTTGATATACAAAATCTGTTTTTCTAGATTTATTTAACATTTCTTTTTAAAAACATTGTAGCATATTTTTTTTAGCAAATCTCGATATTCCACTTTGACAATTTGCTGAAAGTTTACTATAAAAAATAAAAATAAATGTGAATCTTGTCGTTAAATTTAGACTAACGTACTTCAATAATGCCATTGAAATGTTAATCGTGAAACTCGTGCTTAAAAAAATCCCGCGAAAATGTGTGTACTCGTGGTTTACGTCAGTAACGTATCGGACGTAAGTGTACTTGACACTATTTTTCTCTGTTTGATTATATAAAAATCGTGAATTATTAACGATATCATTATTTTTGAAAAATAAACTTGATTTAGAAATGAATGCTGTTTTACTGGATAAAACAAAGACTCTTTTAACTGTTATTGTGGAAATGAAATACGTGCTCCCTTTACGTTCGTTCGTACCTTTCGTCCATTTGTAAGAAAGCTCTAATGAGAGACCAAATGACACATAAATTAACAACTAAAGGTCACCGAACGACCTTCAACAATGAACAAAGCCCAATCCGCATAGTCAGCCATATAAAGCCCCGAATTTACAAATGTAAAACAATTCAAACGAGAAAAAGAAGGATTAAACGTCGTCAGTATATCTTGACATTTTTATTTTAGGATTCTATTCAAATAATAAAAAGAGATAAAAGAGTCCAGACGTTGTACATACTTATCCGAATGTCTTCCTGTGCTCATTAAATCTAGACATTTTTACTTTAATACCAGTTTCAAATTGATCCCTTGTCAAGAGCCTTCTGAATCAAATATTGAACCTTTTTTCTGCTTTGAACTTATTTAGATATACTACCTCCTCTCCTTTGAGAGTAGTTAGACAGATAATCTCTCTATCTAGCTGTGTGTCGGACTAGACTACTCCGAAAGGAGGGTAGTAAATGTATTTAAACTAATAATGACTTCACAGTTCAGCCAGCAATCAAGCTAACCAAAGTTATTACTTTTACTTACACACTCAGTGAATGCATTTTGTTGTGAACCAAATATTTCTGTAATCTAAGGACACGCATGAAATGATCTAGGTAAATATCTGTATATTTGAAATAGAATGTATTTTTTTTTTTTTTACTTCATCGCAACTATACCATTTTTATAGATTTTTTATAGATAGTTTTTTTTTATACTGAACATGTTTTGAAACAAGTCAATGAAACAAAGTTATAGCAATACACTAACCAAAACATGATTAAGAGTTATTCAACACAAAATAAAACATTGACAGAATCTCACTTTTTTTAGAAAGGATTATTTTTTTAACAATACACTATCCAAAACATGATAAAGATTTATTAGACCGTGACAAAAACAAAATGCTGTCTCACTTTATTTTGAGACAATGACAACAAATATAAAGAATACACTTGCCAAAACTTGATTACAAAGCTATAGTTATTAAACATTAACCCAATTAAAAGTGGACGCGAACATGTAGGGTGCGAACGGACTTTGGGTGCGAACATGTAGGGTGCGAACATCAGTGGGCGCGAACGCGAATGGGCGCGAACTGACCCGGATTCGATTCAGCCGGTAACGAATTTCCGATATCATAAAAGAATCACAATACAAAGGGAACTTCCTCTGCTTAATTGAGCCCTTAAATAAATGTGAATAGTTAGGTTTTATTCAAAATTGTCGGAAGCAAAGTTTCATATTTGTTTTCGTACGAATACTGAATAACAGACGGACGGCCACACGAAAATATAAAAATAAAACAAATACTGAAACGGTTCACTATCGATCTAAAATCCAGACAATGACAGATATATCATGTATCATGATAACACTGTTAAAACTGTAAACTTGTGTTGTTTATGATATATATTCAAGTTCTTCTTGTACATATTGTCAATATTTCATTTTATTGATTAAAAAAAATTGGTGCAGAAAATTCAGGGGAGGCAGTTGCCCTATACCTGCCTCATAGGTAGTTACGGCCCTTCAATTGCAGTTATACTGTTATATTTCCTATTTTGCAAATTCGGAATTTCAAAATATATCTATAACACTTCAAGTAAGAATCTAACATCCAGACAGAAAACCAGTGTAAACTGTCCACCAAATTCACTGCATGACTTACTCAGTTAATAGACAATACTTATTTCAAAACACACGCACACACACACAAATTTACATTCAAGTGTTATAGCATAACCAAATATAACCAATACAATAGATGTAATGATGATACGAAATAAATGCTTAAATCCCTGCTATTAATAAGAGCGCAAAGCAGTGTGTTATGTAAAAGTGTGCATCACATTTTTAGGTTTTTCGAATAGTCATACCTTATTGTTTAATTCTAAATTACATTTTTGGTCAGTTTATCATGGAAACCGTTGATTACGTCACGGTCAAATGACAAAATTATGTCTGAGCTGATAGACAAAAACCTTTCATCCAATCAGAAGACGTGTTACATCAAATAACTAGATTTTAGTAGAAAAGTATTCATAAAGAATAATACATGATATTTGAAGTGTTTTGGTGCAATTTTATGCAATTTGGAAAAGTCTTGTTTTAGTATTAAAGCTCTCAGACTCTGATAGATAAATTAGTGGAATAATTTTACATGTAGTCATGTTCAAATATGAAGTGTAGTAAATTCTCATGAAAGCTTTTTTACGACAATTAGTGGTAACAGCTGTTAATTACATTAAAATGTGACATTCTATGTTGAACTGTGACATAAATTGGGCGTTAGACAGGTATTATTGTAAACAATACATGTACGCCTATGCGCCTTATACAATTAATTCTTAGTAGTGGGAAACAATTTGATACTCGGAAAAATAAATATCTTATAAATTCCCGTTGACATGAGTAAAAATAGTTTTTCCAATTAATACAATAAATGTATAGCCTTTAAAAACCGAAATCACATGAAAAGGCTTCGCGAAGTAAATCCAAGGTTTTGTCGATATGGTTGTTATGATCGTCCCGAGTCCCTCTCAAGTGATGTGTTATTGTGTCCTAACTTACATGTTGGAATATACATGTACCTAGAATTTAAAAATACTTTGAATATATGTCATACGAACATTTTAGGAAATGTCTAAGTCCTATGAAACGTTAAAAAAATGAACCCAGTATTTTCAGTATTTAATATCCACGTAATGTTAAATGCTTACATTAATTTACTTACCTTGCTTTATAAGGTCATTGGAGATAATGTTTTGACAACAAGTGGATTGCTGATGGGGTTTTCCTTCTTAAATACAAGTTATAATGTGCGATGTCAAATCTTGAAAAGATTAATTACATGACTTCATATCCTTTTTATAAATGATTCACATTTTAATTAATTATGTGAAACCATATGCAAGGTGATAGGTAAGAAACACATGATATCAAAAACCACCAGATTTTGTGATTAACTATTATTTCCTGTAATTAACAAACTGGATTACCATACCTGCAAAATTTTGACCTACCACATTCGTGATGGTGTTGCTGTATACTAGTAATTCAAGGATTTATATATTTGTTTAGGGTCCATCTGAGTACGGCCTCCTTGTGCGTGAATTTCTCGCCGTGTTGGAGAACCGTTGATGGACTTCGGCTTTCTGCTCTTTGGTCGAGTTGTCTCTTTGACACATTTCCCATTTCCATTCTAGATTTTATGTATAAAATCATTTGCCAAATTCCTTTAAAACTATAAAACAATATTTGGTTGCATTATAGCATATATAATTTTCCATATTCTTGAAATGTTATTAATTAGGGGACGACAATTTGAATTTCTAGAAACGAGAGCATGATGATTTCGGTAGAAGATATCCTTGCTTGGTACTAACTGAAAATAAATGCCCAAGACAAGATGAAAATGCGATTTCTGCAACACAAACCGCAGGAACTAATTGTGTTCAAAAGCGTAAAGACAGAGTAGAGAAAGATAAGCATGCGAAGTTACAAATGAAAATGAATAGTCAATCCACAAAACGTTTTCTGGCACTAAGGGTATCAAATGCATAGTTCCCCTATAACCATCTCCGAACAAATAAAAAAGATCAAAGTCTCCAATGGCCGCGTTGCAAATACGTATGGTAACCACATGTGTAGCTAAATTTTGCTAAGTTCCACTGTCTGGGAAAATGAGAAAAGAAATCTCGAATTATTCCATTATAGCAGATGCAAAACTTCAATATATGTGCTAACTTCCTGTAAAGTTTCAGTGTATTGGCTTAAAACTGTATAACAGGTTGATAACACAAATCGTGTACCCTCCTCCATCTACAATATTTATTATTTTTTTAGCAAAATTGACAGTTGATGAATACAAAAATTTGACATAAACAGTTAGAAACCATTTACTATGATTTATAATGTACATATATGCAATAAAATTGAGAAAGGAAATGGTGAATATGTCAAAGCGACAACCACCCGACCATAGAGCAAACAACAGCCGAAGGCAACCAATGGGTGTACATATATCGTCTTAAAAGGTAAAATGTATTTGCACGTTTTAGTACAATCACAATGTAAAAGAGATCGCTTGACAAGCTTTTTTTTTAAGTTGCTCAAGTTTCATTGTTCTTTGTTCATGTTTTTGCCACTATGCTTGCCCATTAACCAGAATAAATTATTGCCAGTTTTTCATTTGATTTTAGGTAAATCCTCTCCATGTGTTTACACATCTCCTTATCTTTGACTTTCCTAATTCCAATAACTTATCATTGATAGGCATATAACATTCAATCGTAAAATGAGGTGGCCCTTTTCCATCTTAAACGGATTTTGAGTATTATCTTTTAAGGGATTTATATGCCCATCAAATGGAAGTTTATATATATATTCTTTTATTTCCATTTCACACACGCTGTATCAAGGCGAGGAGTCAGTTCAGATGCAAAATAATGCTACCATTGAGGTGTATCGTGTTCCTTAAGCTTTTATCCTGAACTTGCTCTAATGTAAGCTAAAGGTTGTTTTTCTATTGTAAAATTAGATGGGGTATCATTACCAAAGAGAGATCAAATGACGTAGCCCGTACCGTACACAAATATATAAAAGGTCCCGACATGACAAAATGTGAAACAATTCAAACTAAATTCGTCTTAGATACATGATTTTTGTTTTTATTACTTGTTGGCTTTGAACTAGCGGTCAGTAACTGCGAGTACTCTTATATCTGTACTTACTGTCTTTTGGGAAGTACAAGTACCCGGCCACGTCCTTTTTGTTTTTTTGTCGGATGTATTTCTATTTGTATCCATCTGATGGGTTAAGCTTTTTTCAACGGATTTTTTATAGTTCGCTTTTATGTTGTTCTGTAACACCACTGTCCCAGTCTGAAAGAGGGGCTGGGGTCCCGCTAATATGCTTAACTCCGTCATCACATTCTGTATGAAATTGCCTGTCATAATTCAGGAGCCTGTGGTTGTCTTTTGTTACTGTGTTTCATATTTGTTTTTCATTTTTTTTTGTACATAAGTTAGGCTGTTAGATTTCTTGTTTGAATTATTCTACATTTTGTCATTTCGGGACATTTTATAGCTGACTATGGGGTATGGGCTTTGCTCATTGGTGAATGCCATTTCGGGACATTTTATAGCTGACTATGGGGTATGGGCTTTGCTCATTGGTGAATGCCATTTCGGGACATTTTATAGCTGACTATGGGGTATGGGCTTTGCTCATTGGTGAATGTCATTTCGGGACATTTTATAGCTGACTATGGGGTATGGGCTTTAATTGTTCACTTGTGTATTGTCTATTGCTTTTATGCCATTGTTACCCTTCTGTAAGTTTTTTTTTATATATATTCTTTTTCTGTACCCTTTCTTTCGCCACTACCCGAAATTTAAAAACGAATCATTGCCGTATCAGCGGTGTCTCACGTCAAATCTTAATGTTGTAATCTAGTCAATTTGATGAACAACCTCCAACTATTTACAACACATTTGTTTTTTTCTCTCTGGTAAACAAGTCTATTACTGTCTATAAATAGAACAACATACTAACATAACAAAAATTAATTTGGCTGAAAGTGGCGTAATTGTAAAAGTAAGCAAGGTTATCTGAGTTGTTTCTCCTTATTTGGAAAAAAAATGTTTGTATTCACAAAAAAAAAAACAGTCGTTGTAATATTAAATTAAAACATCTAGTTTCCTCAACTAAATGAAAGCATATTACTCATGTTACACTTTCTCCAAATTCGTAGATTTGGTAAAATAAAAATGACCGATTGTGTTCGGGAATTATTTTTTTATTGGAGTCAGAGATATTTTTCTAAATAAACTTGAAACAAACTATCATTTTCTATTTTTTCGCATATCATTTTGTGAATCATGAACCCGCTAACTAACGGTAATGAGTCCAATTCGGTTGGTCACATTCGAGGAAACAGGACGGCTGGGATTGTAGATAAGCCCATCATGATGCGTACGTAAAATTTTAACAATGTCTTTAAAATTGAATTGGCAAGTACCCTTTTCTATTTGAGTATTATTACGAATAGAGGCAGGTGTGAGGTATTTAAGGTCAATGAGACAGCAACCCGAAAGACTCAATTTAAATTCATCATTTTGTTGCATTTCTTTATACTTTCGGTTTAAGCCGTTCACAACTTGTTTAAGCTCTGAATTATGTAGAGCTTGACGCATCGCACAGAAATCCATCTGTAATTGAAGGTTGTACGTTGACCTCTACATGTTGTTTCTTTTTTTTTTTTTTTATTTCTTTTTTTTTTTTTGTATTTTGTGTTGTTTGGTTATTGTTTTATCAAAATCTTCTTTTAATCGAATCTCGATTATTAGTACGATAATCAAGATTTTAATTACATTTGTAATATTGGAACCGGTCAATATGAAAAGCTTATAATAATAAACGCCTGTTATAAGTTGAGTACCTTAAAAAGCTGGAATAATTCCTTTCTTTGTTTTTTCAGTTTCAGTAAAAACCCGTCCATGCGAAACTTCGCTCATATTCATAGTTTTTCTTTTTTAAAAAGATATCTTTACAGACAGCCAATTGCTTATGAACATTTATATATTAAAAAAGGAAGTATGAGAGAGTTGGTTGCGGCGCTTTCCAGCAGTTGAATTTAAATACTATTAAGATAATACATCTCAGATTGATTTTGGTTCTATTGTTAATATATGCCTTTTCAATAGCAAAATACATATCATTGTGTATTTGTAAATTACAATTTGAACTGTAAAAATGATTTAGTCCAATTTTATAAACATATTTATATCATTATGTCAGATAAGATTACGTATAAGTTCATTTTAACTCAGTTCTTTATTTGGCACGTGCACATGGCCTTCTTTTCTTCATGTTAGTTCAACCTTGTTCGTATGGGTTCGTGTAGCTGTGAATAGTAACTATTGCGGTCCTTATGCTATTCTGTGACAATTTGCGGCCCGAAAATTGTCAAAAACATCAGAAGAAGCATTACAGCTAAGCATTTGCATTTAGGGTTCATGTTGTCTGTCTTTAGTTTTATTAGAAGGGTTTTGTAGATGTTTTGTTTTGTCTTTAGTCATGTTTTTATCTGGGGTCTCTCTGTATAGATATGATGAGTTTATTTATTCAACTTGTCAGTTTTGTTATATATGTGGTGGTGTTTAACGACCTTGACTGGCCTTTCAGCCCTCGCACGGTCGGCTCGGTGCCCGAAGGCGTTTGGTGAGCTTTAAATATTCTGGAGCCATGGGTCTAGTTTTGTTTGAGTCTTACGCCTTTTTAAGTACACATATAGTTAGGGAGCTACCATTTGATTTTTATGGGGGGGCTAGGATGAAAAATTTTGTCCTGCATTTTTTTTTAACTGTAATCTCTGTCCTGCCTTTTTAGTTTTCACTCTAATCGGTCCTGCCTTTTTTTTTTAGTTTATCCTGACTTTTTTTTACCTAAATTGTCGTCCTGACTTTTTTTTTTTGCAAGTATCACATCCTGCCTTTTTTTTTTTACTCAAAACTGCTGTCCTGCCTATTTTTTTCAAATTTCATCCTAGCCCCCCCATATAAATCAAATGGTAGCTCCCTTATATACGTATAATTTGTTACTGAAATAACAACGAAAAAGTTTCATTTACATCGATTTCACGCTAATACGTTAACACTCATACAAAATCTTCTTGTTTTGACGTCATAAAAGAACTTGGAAACGACGAACGTTGCAAACTAGAAAATTGAAAATGCAAAGAAGAAATAGTCGTGCATTGGAATGCGACCTTCAAACAAGCAGTGTTCCTTCAAGTTTATATTGGAATATTGAAGAAGTTGCGCAATGGATAGAAGAATTAGGATTTCCTCAATACAGTGTAAGTAAGGGAAAACTTCAGGTTGATTAGGGCCGTAAATTATATAAAGGCATGTAGGCAGTTGCCTCCTATTACAAACCGGGAAAAAAAAAAGAAAAAATGAAGAAAAAAACACTGAAAAAAAACAAACAAATGTTTAAAATCATGCTTTATTTTAATAGTACTGGTTGTTACTCTTACGCATATTAAGGAGGTTGGGTAAAATATTCGATAGAGCAAGCATTCAAACGCATTGTCATGCAATTAAAACACGGAACAGGTGAACAATGACGGAAAGCAGATTGTGTAGTCTCTCTATGCAACACATACATCTACATAGAAGTCACTGTGTTGCAATATTGAATGCATATAAGTGCTAAAGACATGGGATTCGACCAGGCACAGAAAAATCCCTTTAGCATTTGACAAAGCCTAACCGATCGAGTAAAACTTTCAGTGTAAACAAACTGTGTTACGCTGTAATAATTTGAATTTGATAATTAAAGTTTTGTTAAGTATGCAATTTCATTTTAAGGTTTGAAAATTGTGTCTCCGAAATGGAGCTCCATTTGGACAGTCAAAAAACCTGATAAACCATAAAAAAATATATTCAACTTCAGGGGGCATTTCATTTTAAGTACGCAAATTGGTTCCCTAAAACTTAGTAATAATAGCTTTTGAAGAGTCATAAAGCAGGACAAAGGATAACAAAAATCTTACACGTTATCTAACTTTGGATAATAAATATTTTCAATATATTCCATTGAAATGTTACATAAATTTAACAAAAGGTGAATTCTGGGGAAGTACATTGCATTTTCTGCATAAAAAGGTCCACAAAATTTCTCTGCGAACATCAGCTGCCTCCCCTTATAGGGAAGGCAATTTACGGCCCTGTTGATATATAGGGAAAGGGATGCACGATATGCAATCTAATATGATTTACAGCAACTTAAGTCTAGAGTGTAATGTACTGACCTCTGTTGGTCTCCTATGGATGTAGAGTTTCGGGCTTTTAATGTCAAACGCTCAATATGTAGAGTCTAGCTCTGTAGATTTAAAGGTTAACGCTGGAGACGAATTCTTTCTTTGTTCTTTTCGCTAAGAAACCACCTCCTCGCTGTTATTAATATTTTTGGATATGTATTTTTTAACACAAGCTATGTAACTATTTTTCAGATATGCTTCCGCCTAAATTTTATAAATGGAAGAAAACTTATTGCAATTGATGGTTCTGCACTTCCGAACATGGGAATCCACGACTATGAGCATATCAAGGTATTTTGTTTTATGACCTATTAAACAAATTGCAACATTTACCTCTTAAGAAATTATTAATTTATTTTTGTTTATAAATTCAAACGTCCTTTTATACTTAATGTGTACCTACAACAATTTACTTCTAAAATTGCAGTCGTTAAAAAGAGTTCAGATAAAGAATCAATTTTTATCTTTTTTTTATTTTTAAACCTTTTACCTTAAAAAAAAAAACACCACATTCTCCTGCAACCAACAAGATTGCCTACACCATACGCGCCGGAAGTAATGGTACCATACGTTTACTGTTATCCCAATCTGAAAAGATTTCCTTGAGCTCAAGTCCTGTTAAGGACTATCATCCATCGGTCTGACACCTAAACATGGAGTTTTTTCATAGTTCTTTTCTTAACTATTTAATTTAGTTTTCCCAACGAGATATGTTTTCAATAGTTAAGTTTATTGGTTGATTTCTGAAATTCTTTAGGTCATAAGTCAGCTGTAAGTTGTCTATATATCAATAACATGGTGTACTTTGCCGCTTTCAATGGGTTACATTTTGTACTTGTCCTTGACCTTATTAAATTACTAAGTTTCTGCGACCTAGTTTTTCATAAACTATAAATGATTGTTCAACTCATTTCGTTCTTCAGAATAATTGTACATGTCACATGATATTGACAGTGAGTATATGGTTCATGGATATTCATTCGGGTGGTCTTTTTCCTAAACTTCCAAACATTATAATAGGTTTGCTTGACCTTGAGATTTTGGACTCATGATATATTGTCACAACCAACAGCTAGAGAGACATACATTTAATGCTAATTTTTAATTTATATAATTTTGTTTTTTGAATTTTGAATTTTAGAAAATAACAGAATCAATTCGAGACTTATTGGGAATTGAAAAAGTGAAGAAAAAGGAAATAGCTATGAAAGATCCAAGATATGCCTATATGGAGATAAAACGAAGAAGTGGCACCATGACCGATCATTTAACATACAAAGACTTTCTGAGGACAAATAAAATGTTCTTCCCTGACCATGTCAGAAAAATGTCAATGTAAATATTTTGTTCAAAGCTTGTTTTTTTCTGCTTTTAATCTTTAATTTTTGTGTATAAGGTATTCATCAATTTTGATCACGTTGTAGGAACTTTCTTGATTTAGTGTTGTTCGTTCATGATTATTTAAGACTTACTATATATAGCCCAATTGACTCATACAATTAAAAATTGGAAAAAATGAAATAAAAATCTGTCAAATTTCTGTTAAATCGTTATTTAAGCTGGAAAGTTAATCCATGAAATCGTCAACGTAAAAAAATGAATTGCTTCACTGAGCGCAGCTGGATACCGCAGAGGTCCAACCCTGAACAGTTTGGGGCAAAATGGACACAATATTCGCGATTGATACAGGTCTGAATTTGGATTGTAATTAAATATTTGACACAGAATAACTGTAGTCAAAGAACTAAGAATTGGTTATAGGATTAGAATTTATATTCTAATTGGATTAGAATTTATATTCAATTGTTTGCCTTTGTGCAACACACTATGATGTTGTGAATTGACCCCCCCCCCAAAAAAAAATCCCCCCATTTCTTTTTATCCCCCTCCCCAAATTTGTTTTCACCTCCCTCATCCTTTTTGTAAAAAAAAATCTTTCCCTCAAGATATGGTCATAATCTCAATTCAAATATTCAATGGGGTTTGCAACCATAATTACCCATTTAAATACATCATTAAAGTCTTAAAATAGAAAATGACATACATGATTATGGCTTAAAATAGATATCCCTTAATCAGCATTTTTAAAATAATAACTTCTAAAAATAATCAGTCCTCAAGACAATACAGCATTTCTTTACACATAATTTAAAAGCAGTGTAAGGGAGGTAATCCAAACATATAATTTGTACTTTTTTTATGTCCATTAAAACAAAGAAAACGTTGTTTTTCCCCTTTTTTGCCCCTAATTACTAAATGGTATGATCCATACCTCCCCCAACCTCCAAACTACCACCACCAACATCACAACCACCACCACCCAAACTATTTTTTTTTGCGGTCGTATAAAAAAATGCCCATGCTGCAAGCTAGTTCAACACAGAGACATATATTAGGGACGACATCAAAAGATCAATGTAAGATAAAAAACTTAATTCAAATAGTTTGGGGGTGGGGGGTTGAACTGCTGCAAGATTTGGTTATCCGACATTGATTTTTACATATATCCATATGGGTCAATCAATTTTTCCCAAATTAAGTTAATAGGGGGGGTAGGGGGGTCAGTGAAAAAACTATTGGAATTAAGTTTTTTATCTTTCATTGAACTTTTGATGTCGTCCCTTACAGATCATTCAGTACAGTGTTAAAAAAAATACACACTAATTAAAATACATTATTCTGACAAATTCTAGTATACACATAGAGTGGGGGTTTAGCATATACCAGATCGGTATACAGCCATACAGACCTGACAAATCCAAGTAAAAGAAAAAGACTGAATTTAGCATACTTTTCATTTAAACATCTGAAATAAAGATGGGTGAATGCTATGTTATGTATTTATTTCAAGAATGGCTTAACAGTATAACAAAAATGCAGAATGAGTATTTTTTTAAGGTTTATTTGCTTCAACTATTTCCTGGGTGTTGAAATAGTTCATCATAAGTCTAGCATCCTATGAAAAAGGTTTATGACAAAAAAGTGACTGAAGTTTTGGATTCGCATTTACAAAAAAAGACCACAAATCTTGCCAAAAAAAAATGACAGGCAAATGTTAATAATGCTATACAGTGACTTTTTAACTCGAAATAAATCAATCATCCCAAAATATGTAGCTTTTTCACACAAAAATGAGTTAAGTGGCATATGAGAATTTCTAACTTTTTGATGAGAACGTGTTGTATTTAATATGTTTCTGTTCAAAGTCAATAACAAAATAAATCATATATCTTAGACTAAACTATCAATCAATAAACATGCAACATCCAATAGATTAAGTCTATTAGACTCTATAAATCCTTTGTCTACAGGACGTCATCAACAGTCAGAGAAAAACATGTCTATGTCCGTAATATCGACATTATTCCGTTAATGTCTCGAAAATTATATTTCTATTAGAACTTCCGGTATGAGCAACGAATATTTTCACAACTTTAATAATATGTATTTTAACATTCGTAAGAACAATTTGCAGTAAATAAGAGAAAAAATGAGTTTAATATCAAGAGCCCACACCAAATGCATGCACTGGTTAAGTGTGATCCAGCCATATTTAGTAGAAGTAGCATACTTTACATTTTTCCTCTCACGTCATATGACTCTGCCCTTATTTCAACAGTACGTGAAAGAAGAAATAGAAAAACAGCATAAAAGTACCACTCCTGCTAGTATAAATTTAACAGATACCACCAAAGATGCATTGACCCACGAAGAAATTACACTGTACTAAGCCTTCAGATTGCTGAAGGTTTACCAGCAGTAATAACAGTGATAATGTTAGGCGCTATCAGTGATAAAACGGGACGTAGAAAAATATTATTATGGATGCCATCATTAGGAAGTGTCCTATATTCTTTCATATACATAATGATTCAGTATACTGGTTGGAATTTGGATGGGTTATTCATGGCATCAGCATTGCGAGGATTGAGTGGTAGCATGACTGCATTTTTGGCAGGAGGAACATTCTATGCAATTAATAGTTCAAACAAGGAAAACAGATCAACAAGACTTGGTGTTCAAGAATTTCTGAATGGCATAGCATATGCAATTGCCAATATAATGGTTGGATATTGGGTCAAATCTAATGGATTTCTACGTCCATTTTGGTTTACATTTATTTGTAGCTGTATTTCCTTTTTAATTTCATTTTTTCTAGTCAAAGAAGTTGAAATTACTCAACAGAATCTTGTGGCCAATAGAATAAGCAGTGATCAAGGTAGTAACAACTGTTGCATAGACACATTTAAACCATTATCAAGATTCTTTAAATGCTGCAAAAATAGGAAATTAATAAAAGTATGGCTGTCAATCATTGCTTTTCAAAGTTATGCCATAGTTCATCTTGGACAAATTAATACATTGGTGTTGTACTTTATTGGACCACCATACCAGTGGGATTCTGATAAATTTGGTGTGTTTGCTGCTGTTGCTATGGTGGTTGCTGCCATTGGAGCTGCAGCCTCTCCAGTTATATTAAAGCCGTATCTTTCAGACATTAATATTACATTCATTGGTTTATTCTCCAAAGCCATTGGTACCATGTGGATTGCTGTAGTAAAGAATGAAACTGTGTTATATTTTGGTAAGCAGTGTTAAAATCAAGTTTGAAACTTGGATCATGATGCATTCATGGCAATTGGTAGGTGGAATTGATAAAAAAAAAATGTTCATGAAGTTGGTAAACATTAATGAGACAACAACCCAATGAACCCAAAAATAACATAGTTCAAGTCAGATCAACCTACAATGTACAAGCTAAAATGTAAAGCTTAAAATGTGAATAAAAAAGAAAAAAGATCTTCAATCACAACCAAATCAAGAAATAAAAAAATCTACATTTATACATACATTGTCGTTGTATATTTACATTGTAAAAATATGTACATGTAACAAATAGGGATGGCCCTGAAATAGAGAGATAGCAGTTTCAAATGTACCACCACTCCACCAGTATGACCAGTACACTACTTACATGTATATTCTTCTAAATTGCTCTTTGGAGTACATAAAATCAGCTTCACATGTACATGATGTAAGACTGTAAAAAACATGGCCAGCCATTTGCATTACTTCTTCCTTGTGTTCTAAATAACAGTCCCATTAATTGCATTAAAAATATTATCAATCATTGCGAACTCTGCTAGTCTTTACAGATTTCAATAACCAGCATTTGACATAGTGTACAATGTATATGTACATTTGTACATGAACATGTACATGTACTTGAATTGTATCAAAAAGTAAAATAAAATAAAAAATCGGAACTCTGAGGAAAATTCAAAATTAAAAGTCCCTAATCAAATGGCTAAATCAAGCTATTGGACAACAACTTACCTATTCCTGACTTGGTACAGGCATTTTCTTATGTGAAAAATGCTGGATTAAACCTGGTTTTATAGCCATGATATCATAGCTACAATAACATGTAGCTATTTAAATCTTGGCTGTTACTGTGGTCTTTGTGAATTCATTTATATTATTCATGTGATACTAACTTTCTACATTATACATAAAATTATGCTTTTTGTTATTTTCTTTTTAGCAATTCTTCTGCTAGTTGGGGAGTTGCTTCCTTTTCCTATGTTGAGATCAGTGGTGTCCAACAGTATTGAAACAACAGACCAAGGTAATAATTACTGCAATAAATACCATTTCAAATGTGTATTAAATATTATTAAATTGGTGATCAAATAAACATACATAGTCATTAAGTGAATGGATCCAAAAAGAAAATCATACAATTTGTTTTCTCTTTGAGTAAATGAAACAGTTTTATACAAGAACAAATTAGGTAATTGCATTAAATACTTTTGCGTAAGGCCAACATTAAAAATATCTTTGTTTCCCCTCCCCGACTGAGGTTATCAGGGTATGGGTAGGTAGGTAGACAAATTATTTTATTTTATTTCTTGATATAATTTTTCTAAATGGAATTTTTATAAAATTCAACAGGTAAGATAAGTCAAGAAAAGTGGGGTATTCCATGTTTTCAGTGTACACCCCAAGTTTCTGGTGTAGAAACAGTACACAGGGACCTCCTTTTTTCCAATTCATTTTATGGTATGAAATCTACAAAAGCACACATTCTTCATGTGATAACAATGTTTGATGAAAGCAAGTGTTTAATTATTTAAAAATCAAGCTTATTTCAAGTCTAATTTGATGCATAACTCACAACAAAACAATTCCTGTGTTCACCAATTATGAGATGACAAAAAGATATGTTCAAAATTTTCAAAAGAAGTGAACATAATTCAGTTATGTTCAGTTACACCTGGATCATGCAGCTTGGTCAATTAATTCCTAAACAAAAGATTTGTATGTTTTTTCGAGTTCTAAAAAAAACAAGGCTTCACTTATTCATGTTTTGTTGTTTCTAGAATACTTTGAGTATTTACAAATTCAACTGATGCAGTTGTAAAGTAAAAAGTGCTCTTTTGTAAATTTCATGTCATAAATTAAAAAATAAAAACACATTTAAACTGGTCTTGTTTACTCCAGAAATCAGGGAGGTTCCCTGAAAGCAATGAATTCACGTATCCAACATTTTCTGACTTGTGCCCAACCTGTTCGAAGTTGATGACAAAGTAGATTGATTTCAAAGCATGATTCAGACCGTTTTTACTCAAAGATTTTATCCTTTAAACAGGAACAGAGGTAAAAGACAAAGCCAATCAAAGTGCACTCAGTAGGTTGAAAGATGCTTCAGATTTTTTATTTTCAAATATCACCCTTGCACACAACACAAATCGTGTGGCAAGGCATTATGTTTGTTTTTCTTGATTCCGAATCATATAGACGCTTCAATGCAAAAATGCCTTGATTTAAAACGCTTGTTGACTACAGCATCAGAAAGGTATGACAAAAAACCAACGCATGTTTACTACAGCATCGGAAAGATATCACCAAAAACCAACATCACAAAAAAAAAAATTTTGGACAAGAATGGCCAATAAAATTTTTTGAGTCGCGGCGATTTTACCGGGTCGGTCGGGGGAGGGGAAACAAACAATATTTTATTTTTGGCCTAAGCTATTGTTCCAGTTTGAGCAGAGCATTGATCCTGTTTTAAAAGATGTTTAGATTCTCAAGTTAAAAATATTTATTAATGCATTTAATTATAAGTTTGCACTTTGTACTTTGAAAAAGGAAATAAATGTACATTACATTTAACTGTTTGAAATGTATAACTTTGAAGAAACCAACACACCTTAATACCAAAGTAGATGTACAAACTGTAGGCAAGACATCATAACAACTGTTCTTTATATTTATATATACATTTGTTTTTTTATTTTTACAGGTAGTTTATTTGCCTTGATGCATTGTGGAGAAAGTGTCTCGTACTTCCTAGCACCATTGATGTTCCAGGCTATTTATTTACATACATTTAAGTTCTTCAGTGGATTTGTGTTTGTTATCTCTGTGACGCTTCTAGTCATCCCTGTTGTTTTTACAATGTAAGTAACAGCCTATGTAATTTGCCATAATTTGGGTTTAGTTAATAGGCTTTTTGTTTTTTATTTAAATTTGAAATATACCAACAATGTTCTAATTAAAAATGATATCCACCTGAACATGCATGAAATGTTTGTTAACAGATATAAACAACCAATGATCAAATAAATCAACCATAAAATGGTAGAAATATTTATAACATAGACTAATACCAAGCAGTCATTACAGCATCACAATTTAAGCAATTGAACATGACTTTTTAGAAGTCTCACAACATTTGTCAACCCTGCAAAGAAGGGTAACTCTAGTATAATTTTCTTGTTCCATACAAAACACATTTCCCCTTAGATATGTGGGGGAGCATCATACACAATGCTAAGAACCAAAACTAAGAGTTTTAATATGGACAGTGAGTCACTCATCATTCTAGAGTAATGCCCTTTTTAGAAAATTGCAAAGCATGAGCAGGGGCATTCACATCCTTAGGCATGTCAGACACATTCTTCTTTTGTTTAACGTAATACCAACCACAATAGATTTATTTTGTATTTAATAGTGCAATCAAGTATGTAGAAATGAATGGACCAACAGAATATGAAAGAATGAGTGGAGAAAATGAAGGCATAGAAACAAGTCAGAGTTATCAACAATTACAAGATCAAGAAGAAACTAGTCAAGCTATCAGTGTTATAAGTAATACTGAAGTCGATGTTTAAATTTTTCATTACATCAATGGTTAAACATAGCTATATAGGACTAAGGTCTTCAACATTGTATAGGTCAACAAAAAGATATTATTTGACTTTAGAGAATGGGGATATATGACAATCGGACAGCAATTCAACTCAAAATCAGTTGATTAGAGCCTAAACCTCTAAAAAAATCAAAGAAATCTGTGGTAACATATATTTTAAAGTAGTGTTTTTTTCTAATATTTTAAACTGATTCATTTATCTGTTCTGAAGAATAAATTTGAAAAACATTTATACCTAGACAGTTTGTGTTTAGTATTCAATTTGTTTATGTTTAATTTATTCACAAATTTTCTAAACTGTGTATGATTAAGAGTTGCTGCCTCCTTGAGAAATATCCCACATTTATTCGATGTCCATATTCGATATTTAGCTGTGGCTTCATGTTTTGTCTGTTGTATAGTGTCATTGCTCAGAAGATTATGTGGTTATATCCAGTATTATTAGTTTTGTGAACACTTGAATATGAATAGTCAAACTAGCATGACTAGGTAATAGAAATGTCATTTTAAGATGAAGAATGGAAGATTATAGTACTTGTTGTTTTTTAAATAATGATATAATGTTTGTTATAGATATTCACCTTACATGTGTTTAAATTATAAGTGCAATATTATTCATTGAAGAACTATTTAATCATATTGGTAAAAGCACTCCAGTCGTAACTAAACAAATGTTAACAAATTTCATAAATTTTATATTTCTGCCCATGTTTTACTGACTATGTTTTGACCTGGCTGACATACATTTTACCACCATTGTCCTTTACAGTTTTCTACCCTGTTTTTAACCAACAATTCTAATTTGCCATTTGATTGTGTAAGCTTTTATTTAGATTTCTGACCAGTCCGAAATTATGCTGTAGGGAAGACAAATATTGGCCACTCATTGGTTTAAATGTCAAGTAAGCAAAATTATGTGATCCTAAGAGCCTAACATTATTTTTATCTGGCCGCAATCATTTGTTTAATCCATAACTATGGTATAATTTAAACTTTTACTTGTCAAGTTCTTTGAAATCATAAGGAAAAGGTTATTTTTCAGATAATTGGTTTCCCTTACAATTTTCTGTCTGACTGATTTGTAGTTGATCAGATAAATTATCGCGGTTTTTATGACAATCCTTAAACAAATATCAGGATTTCTGGTAACTCCAGATACTCTCTAATCTTTGCTGTGCTTGACCTACACTGAACAAATTTCAGCCCTTGGGTAAAGAAAATATTTTTTACCCCACTACTGTTCAGACTTTGGTTAAAATACAATAACATGTAGATATATCTGCCCACATATATATACGCAAGTTTGGATAGAATCAATAAATTTAAGAGAAATTTATAGTCGTTATATTCCAGTGCTCTAGGATTGCTGTAGACTTTGTCATGAAAAATATTCTCAATTAACCATTCAGAATAAGCTCAGGATCTATCTAGCTTAATAACATTAAGCTTCCAACTGAGTGGCTCTCTCATCCTGAGAGTGTCAATTTGTGACACATTTTTATAATATGAAGGTCGGTGGTTTTCTCCAGGCACTCTGGCTGCCTCCACCAATAAAAACAGCCGCCACGAAATAGCCTAAATGGGGTGCTTTAAAGTGGTGTTAAAACACCACAAATAAATAAATAAATAAATAAATATAATATGAAGTGTGCAGGCTGTCATGAGTGGGAGAGTAAGCATGAGTTAATCATGGGGAGGGACTGAATAATTATTAATGTTAGAACTTACATGGAATTTTACGATAATTGCTATCAAAATGTTAGATTTTTTTTAATTTTGTTATTTAAGTATTTTGCATCACCATGTTTTTAATCAATATGCACATGCATGTTATTGTATAATCATGCAATATAAATATATATATCTTTAAAGAAGTCATAAATTGTAATATACATTTTTAATGTAATTTCTTAATAAGATAAGCCAAATAAGTAATGCCAAATTTGTAATTTTTCTTCTTTAAAATTATTATTATTGCATAGTATATTGCAGATTCATTATATAGCTTTAAAAATTAAAATGATTGTAATAATATTGATTACTCATTTCTCTCTTTTTTTATGTCTTAATTGAAATGTATCACAAAGATGACTTTGAATGTTTGTATTATAAATGCTTTAAGATGACTTTCCAAATATGTCAAATAACTTATTTTTGTTGATGTGTTAGATCTGAGGAAAAAGGATCTGTAAGGGAATACCAAGATCTGTATTAGAATCACCCTCATAATTAAACAATGTATCAAATAAGTAATCATTCCAAATTTCTGATAATTTAATAGGTAATTGGTATTTATTAATAGGATAGGAAAAGAGGCATTTGATGGCTCAGCCTTTTTGGAATAAGAAACAAAATATTAGCTTTATTCATATTATTTTGTAATACACCTAATACTTGTTAATTGTGTTTAAACGTTTTTCAGTGATTGGTAATTTCAATCAACATTAGTGTTCATATCAACATGGTTGTGTTATATGTTTGTTTGTTTATGTTTTTGTATATGTGTGTGTGTGAAAATTCAATATTCCAGTTTTGGAGTACATATTCCCTTTTTATTATGTAAGATTCTTTATAGCTAGTTAACATTTTATTATAAAACTTTTATTTATCTTAGCACTTTTAGTCTTTCATTTTGTATATTTTTTGAATTGTGTTATATATAGAATTATGATGTTTCATGTAGTGGATTCTGTAAATTAGATGAGGAAATGAATCAGTATGCTAATCTAAGGTTGCATTTATTAAAGAATACTAATATTAAGGGTACCGTTAAAAAACTCTAAAACACGATTTAGTGAAAATCATCTGTTCCTTATTTTGTTCCCAAGTTAAGACAATCGTGTTCAGCCAATCAAATTCCGTGTTTCTCATGATCAATTAATAAACCAATCGAAAATGTTTTCTCTAAAGATTATTCTAACATGCTAGATTTTGAACTTGTGTTGTGTTCATCTAGTTGTAAAATGTGAATTTTCATCTGCAATCGTTACACAGGATAAAAGCATGGCTGATTGACAAAATTCAATGATGCAGTACTACCTCCCTTTGTGCATAATTCAAAATTTCAACAAGCATCTAATATTCTTACACAAGCAAATAAACCCTGGTCTGCTAGCTACATGTTCATCTTTTCTACCGATTCAATAACTAGAATCATGCAAACAGACTTAAGAAAAAGGCATGTAAATTGTTATTTGGATGGAGAGTTGTCTCATTGGCACTCACACCACATCTTCCTATATCTATGTACAGCCCGTAACAGAGTAGTGATCGAATTCGCGTTTCTTTACCGTCAGAATAAGTTACGTTATCAACAAACTTATTTCAGAAGTGACATAATTTAATTTGCTTCATCGACAAAATATTTCATGTCCAACGTGTAAGTTTTCATTGTTTAAGTCGAAGTTTTTTTAACACAGTAAAACATTTTTTATAATCAACCTCTGTCATTGGCATTTTCATTTTAACGGTAAAGGATCAAATACGGGATCTCCGAAATTTCTATCATTTGTTACGAGGAAATCATTATTCAATCGAACATATGTCTTTGTTCATGACACATATTATGAAATACAAAGGAGTTGAAATTATCAAATACTTTCGAACTGACGGAAACAAAAATACATAATCTAGAATGTGTGTTCTGTCATAAACAATTGCTTCGTCGTGCGAATCAACGAGATCATGTTACATGTAACTGATCTTAGCTGTAGAAACAGTTGGTGCAACCTCGATAAAATCTTTATCAATTTAATATAAGAGATAAACAATGATAATGAATTTATTGGAGTCACATCCACTGTTTCTACTGTAAACATGAACTCGTCGGTTAGCGCAATGAAGACACTTTTAAAGATTGAGATTGTTGGTTTATTCTTTACACCTTCGAGGTATTAAAATTATTTCAGTGTTTATTTAAAGTTAAATTTATTTTCAAATCTCTTCTGTTTAAAATTGTTGAAACTTCCGTTTAAGATTTCTGTGGTAAACTATCTATTCTATAGTTAGGACCATTTTATAATAAATACCCTTTTGTACAAGAATACTTTCTTTATAGAAGTATAGATCTGCTGGTTATAGATTTTTTTTTTAACTTTCATTATTGTGACGACACGCTATGAAATTCAGATTAATTTATAAATGAAGTTGTATATAAATTTTTGGTAATAAACACAAATCTTTCAAACAGTTCCACAAGTCGTCAATGTTACAGTAGTCTGTTTAGTGTAAGTTACTAAGCTTGGCCCGATTCATCTGTCATTTATGGAAACTAATTCACCACTTTCTGAGACATTCATTTTTATTTCACCATCAGACATGGAGCTACATTTGTAACTAAAGGACAACTCTCAAATTAAAGAAATTTGACATGATATACTGAAACGTCCTTCCATAAATCTTTTTTTTCTGTTCTGACTTTGAAGAAATGACTACTTTTTGCCCAATCGAAATGGTGCATGGACATATTTTGTTTCATATTATTAGAATTATTTTCAATATTATCGGTATTAAACTTGATTATCGATACATGAAAGTTTGTCAGCATTGTCAGTCTTTTTAACGTTAAAGTACTAATAGTTCGGTCACTACTCAATTAAGTTTGTCGATAACGTAGCTAATTTTGACGGTAAAGAAACATCAATTCGATCACTTCTCTGTTACGGGCTGTAAGTTCATTATACAAATATGACACTTTTTCTAGACAATCCAGATCATGCAAATTACTTCGCTAAAAATTGTAACCTTTAAAATTGTTGTTGCGCACTTAAAACCCGCATGGGAACTTTCAAAAGTTGGTGGGTATGTAACAAGTCTTACTATTTTTATGCCCCATTTATGGGCATTATGTTTTCTGGTCTGTCTGTCCGTCCTGCTTCAGGTTAAAGTTTATGGTCAAGGTAGTTTTTGATGAAGTCGAAATCCAATCAACTTGAAACTTAGTACACATGTGTTCCTTATGATATAATCTTTCTAATTTTACTGCCAAATTAAAGATTTTACCTAATTTTCACAGTCCACTGAACATAGAAAATGATTATACAGATGGGAAATCCATGTACTGATGACACATTCTTGTTTGAAGAAAAAAATCTACGTCATAATGATAATGGAACAAAGCAGGCTGGGTTAGTGGGGCTGCTTTTATGGTAATTCAAGTTACCTTTTATTCACCTTCTTCCACCTCAGAGCTATCAGCTCTTTGATTAGATCTGGCTTCCAAGATTCTATTATGTTTTCTCACTGTCTTTTTACTATCTTTTATTGAGTTTGTTATAGATATTTTATTATTTTTATATTTATTGTGTCTTTCATTTATTTAACCTCACCTGGTTTATTGACCATGTGAACTTTTGTCATTACTAGACATCCATCGTCTGTTGTTTATTCTGCATAATCTGCTACGACAAGTAAATATTGCAGAGGTCACTGGAATCATTTTTAAGTAATCTTATTTCACAGTTATACTTGGTCAACACAGCAGTAAGCAAATCTTTTTTTTTATTTTATTTTTTTTTTTGGAGGGGGGGAGGGGGTCATAGGACTAATATTATTAGTTACGCAGTGTGCAATTGTCCTAATATGAGAATTTATCGGGTCAATAAAATTCATATCGGGTGAGGCGAAGCCAAACCCGATATGAATTTTATTGACCCGATAAATTCCGTATTATAGGACAATTGAACACTGTGTTTTTTTTTTTATTAGGTCAATGGTATAAGGGAGATTCCAATTGACATAATAAATAAGGGAGATAATACCAATTGATGTGATAAAAAATTGTACTGAAATTTTTTAGAACAATATCAGCCAATCAAAATGCGAGAAATTACTCTAAATCAGGATAAAAAATTAAACAGATGTGGTATGATTACTGTTTACACAACTCTCTACCAGAGACAAAATGACACAGACATTAACAAATGTCAGTGTAAGTCCTTCAACAATGAGTAAAACTCATACCGCACAGTCAGCTATAAAAGTCCTGAAAAGACAAATATAAAACAATTTAAATTTAAAAACAATTACAGTCTGATTTATTTTCAACACAATAAATGTAAAATAAACATGATATACAGAAACAATCAACAACCACTGATTATCAGGCTGCTGGCTTGGAACTGGCATATACAGTATGTGATGGAGGTGTAACTCTTTTGCAGGCACCTAACCCTGCTAAAAAATATATATTTTCACGAGTTATGAATAGAATTATAAAGCAGCCTTCAACCAAAAAATGTCTGAATTCATTTAATGAATCTTATGTCTAATTGCATTCAGCAATGCGGTTTCCACTGGAAAAACAATTTATTTCACTGTTACTCATATCAAATGTTTAAATTTCCTGAGTGATACAGGCTCCTTGCATTCTCTGGCTTATCAGATCATTCCTGCAATCAAAATTGTCCATCAATACAACTGAAGTAATTATTTATTGGTCTTTCAATTGATCCTATTTGTTATTGTTGCTTATTTAATGTTGTATTAAAGCATTCAAATAAAACATGTCTTTAAAGTTAAAAATGTCTTTATGTATTTATTTCATATATGTCTGTGATTGTTTAGAGTGAAGGAATCATGGGTTTGGAACCAAGCCTGTTAAAAATTGTTTTTGTTGCTTCTCTGCTAAGCTCGCTGCAATTAGGAGTAAGAGCTAAGACTAGCTCATTGTTAGTCTTAATAATTGTTCATGGTAAGGTAACATGTCTGTCTGTAGACTTGACTTTAAATAATTAAGCTCGTTGAAATTCCAACCCAGCAGATCAGTCTAATACAAAACAGGTTTTGTATATTAAATTCATATTACAATAACATGACCTCGTCCTTAATATGTATTTCATTTTCCACTACCAGTTAAACAGCAATTTACCATCATTTTAGTAGGAACTTTGGCACGTAAACCTTGCCTCAATATGTTGCTATAGTGTGCTTATATAGATTCCACGACTGCAACAAGTGTATTACAATATTTCTCCACTCGAGACAGTTAAATTTTAATAATTTAAAGCGCGAGGCTTGCCGATCTTTTTAAATAATTAAAATTTAACTGTTGAGAGTGGAGAAAAATCGTAAAACACGAGTTACAGTGGTGGAATCTGTTTTTCTTATGATTCTTATCCTTCCTTTTCAAAGATTTGAGGAACGTTTTGTACTTTTGATGTTACGTCATCAGGCATGGTTGCCTTTTTTCATGACGTCACAATAAGAAAATTTAGAAGAAAACAAGAAAATTTAACGTCACAATTAAATTTCAACTAATCATTTGCTGAGCACAGATTTTTTACTAGTGAGGGAAGTATTTTTCTATTTACTGCTTTCATATAATAGTAAATTGTTAACTTTAAGGTGGTACAAAACACTACAGGGAGATAACTCTGTAAAATCAGCTGTAGGTTTTAATTACAGTAAAGAGAAAAATATAAAGTTTTTAAGGATCAAATAAAGGCAACAATAGTATACCGCTGTTCGAATATTCATAAATCGATTGAAAAAAAATCTGTGTAACAAACTAAAACTGAGGGAAACACCTCAAATATAAGAGGAGAACTACGACACAACAGACACACAACATTAAAATGTAACACACACTGAAACGAACTATAATATAACAATGGCCATTTTTCCTGACTTGGTACAGGACATTTTAAGAAAAAATGGTCGGTTGAACCTGGTTTTGTGGCATGCTAAACCTCCCACTTTTATGGCAATGTTTAATATAACATTAAAATGACAACATTTCATGACAGAGTTCAATACAAATAAATAGGAGAACATATAGGACAGAGAAACACGAATAATAGCTAACAAAAGGTACCAGGTTTGAAATTTAATACGTCAAACGCACGTTTAGTCCACTCAAGACTACCCAGTGACGCTAAGATGAAAAAACTCCGAAAGCCAAAACAAGTACAAAGTTGAAGAGCACTGAAACCAAAAGTTCCAAAAAGTTGTGCCCAATTCGGGATCAAAATGAGTGTTTGTCAAACTGCCATATATCCAACCATTTTTTTCTGATAATGTGTCTGGTTCAAATTTTGATATTTTAGTCATAGGTTCAAAATAAATATTTTGTCAAAGTTTTATGGAATTTAACGAGCCATATTACCACCTTAAATATACGTTAAACTATCTTACCAAAGAAAAGAAATTCAAATATCATAGTTATTAGTACTGACAGAAAAGATTTTATACTCCTCGTTCTTATTAAAACAATGACTGTCTAATATAGGGTTTGATGTCAAGCACTAAAATCAGGTGGTAATGAAAGAAAGATAACTGGCTTTTTTTTTATAATTTTGGATCAGTAAACTAGAAGCTAAATGCATTAAGTGAGAAAATTATTCAATTCAATTCTTGTGTGGATAAAATGACCTAATGAATCAAAGAAGTTAGATAATTAGAAAGTCACAAAAAATGTTTACATACGTTCCGAAGAGGCAATTCGCACAAGAACAAATTAAGTTGTTATTAGAAACTCTTAGGGGGACAAATTTGTCGGTTAATTTAATTTTGACACACATGCGATGTAGTAAAGACCAAGGTTGTGACTTAGTATACAATCAACATTAAGAAAAGTTAACGGTGTTTGGTATGCAATTGTATTAGTATTTCTCATTTCCTTACATGTTTTAATGCCCTGCACTTTAACTGATGCGTGTTCCATATATTGTTGTAATCATAGGCAACACACATTTACC
Organism: Mytilus galloprovincialis; assembly: GCF_965363235.1. Lineage (NCBI taxonomy): Eukaryota > Metazoa > Mollusca > Bivalvia > Mytilida > Mytilidae > Mytilus > Mytilus galloprovincialis. The sequence continues at coordinate 52,399,353 of NC_134840.1, forward strand.
TGAATTTACTGATAGGAAAGCATATTAAATACAATCGACTGCTGTACTCCGTATACGGTGCAGGAAATGCTTACCCTTCCGGAGCACCTGATTTCACTCCCGGTTTTTAGTGGAGTTCGTGTTGTTTCTTATTTATTATTTATAACTGTTGATGTAAATGTCCTTTGATTTTTTGAGTCCTTGTTTACTCTTTGGTTTTGATTGTTATTGTCTTATCTATTCAGCAATGTCATAAACATTACGATAAGAGACATGAAGGCAGTTGATGCCGACCAAAGCATACTTATAAAAGAAGGGTGAAGAGAAAAAGAATTTGAACAGAATATTATTTGTAACTAGTTCTTATCTTGACATCGCAGAAAATCCGTTGTTCCCATGACCTCTTAAAAATCTCAAGTCTAAACCTTTTTGGTAATTTTGTTCAATTTGCATGCAATCCTTTTTCCAATCCAAAAAAAATCTGTCATTTATCTGAACGTATAAACAATAAAAAAATCTGAAAAAAAAAATCCCGGCTATACTTACGAAAGAAATCAAAGTTTCAGGAATAGGCAGAAAAGGATCAGCAACTGAATTAACAATAAGCAAATGTCATCACAAGGTCGGAATTCAAATATAAACCACATCTGTCATCATTTGTAGATGCAATGAGATATTACAGCCTGTCTGCCACCAAAAACTGAGTCGAAAAAAAACCTGAAAGCTTTAAATTTTTCTAAAGAAATGATCTCAATCAATTTCCACCCAAGACCTCTTAAGAACTGTCAACATAACTTAGAGATAGTGGCTCACGTCTTTTGACAAGCTACCGATAAGGGAACCACATCAAATTAGTGAGAATGCACAAAAGATGCCCATTATTAAGAAACAAAATAATTGTAATAATGTGTAAGGTTGTGGCATCGTAAACAATCAAGATCAAGATAAGTCAACCGTGTTTGGTAAGCAATTGTGTCAACAGTTTTATTTCTCATTTCTAGAGAGATGATAATGCACTGCGCCTTTAATAATGAGTGTCCATTTAATAGTTTTAATAACAAGCAACATATATTAACTTAAGTTCACTGATGGGAAAGCAAACCATACCACATACAAGATGAAATTGTAGTAGATACCGAACAAGCAAAAAACAAAACACAAAAGAAACATTTTGATATCATTGCAAACTATTAGTATTCTAAATTTACTATTGATCTAGTTTTCTCCCATAAACTTTTTAAAATTTTTATATTGGAATACCCTTAAACAAGCATTGTAATAGTAATTTCAAACAGAAACTAGAAGATTTCTACAAAAATAAAATTATATTTGAACTATCTAAGATAAAAGATGGAAACTGTGGTAAACTTTTATTTTTTAGTAAAATTTAAACAACAAGAATATTTAAACGTTAATATTCCTAAATAACTTAGAAAAAAACTCACTAAATTAAGAATAAGTGCACACTCATTAGCAATAGAAACTGGTAGGTATGCAAGACCAAAAATACCCTCTAATGAGAGATTTTGTAAATTTTGCACAGGAAAAATTGAAAATGAGATACATTTCTTGATTGAATGTCCGCAATATAACAAAATTAGATCTAAATATAAAATTAATGATATTAATTCAAATAATTTGGATGAAAATTTTACCAAATGTTAAATACTATGTCTGAAAAAGAATTAAAATCTATTTGTATGTATATTGAATAAGCTCTTTATTTGAGAGACCACCATACCGTTTCATCAGGTAATAATTTTTTAAAGTAGTTCGTGCATATATATTTATATCTTATATTGTGTGTTTTAAGTAAATTCATGAAAATCTAGAATAATACTGATGTATAAGTTTATGGTATCAATATCAGTCTATAATGTATTGGTTGGTATACATAGAATTGTCTTATGACTTGTTGTTATATGCATCTTTATTTCATTTATATGTTGTTTTAATATTATAATTGTCTGTATTTGGATCACGCCTCTATTGTGCTCTTTCCAATAAAATATTGAATTGAATTGAATAAACAGGGTCTAAAAGTATGCAGAGGCATGTAGACAGTAGAAGCCGACCAAAACATTATGATAATAGAGAGAGAAAGGAAAAGAAAAGAAAAAAAAACATGGTTATTTGATAGTTCTCGTCTCGAATTGGACATCTTTCCTGGCATTGCAGAACATCTTTTTTGTAATAGTATCTCATAAAATGTAAACTCTTGGCCCGTTTGGGAATTTTATTTGGTATACTTGCAGAAAACTGCCTGCATTCGTTTAAACAATCCATATAAAATTCTTTCAAAAGACATGACATTTTATATGTCTCTGTAAGTATGTATAAACACTCCAATTTAACACACACTTAATTGTTCCTTTTAAAATTGTTACACGATGATGACTGCTGTACCATTATTTTGACAATTTTATTTATATGTCTGTTTAGTCCACGCATCATTGTAAATATAACGGAATTTGATGAGACTGTCAACAAAGTGAGAGGTTTAGCGCTATAAAACCAGGTTTAATCCACCATTTTCTACATTTGAAAATGCCTGTACCAAGTCAGGAATATGACAGTTCTTGTCCATTCGTTTTTGATGTGTTTTGTCATTTGATTTTGCCATGTGATTATGGACTTTCCGATTGGATTTTTCTCTGAGAATTTCCTCTGAGTTCAGTATTTTTGTGAATTTACTTTTTAATTAAAATATTGAAAGTCGAACGAATATAGCAGGAATCGTAGAATGGTGAGCTATTGGTGTCTGACCAACCGTCGATAAGAAAACATTTTCATAAAATAGTCATTTAATAGAACATTTGTCGTGTGATTGGAAGCCGTGTTTTCACTGCTAACTTTAATTTTAGAGTTTATATATTAACTATTATTTATCTGTTTTGCTTTGTCAGTTGTGAACCTTTGATCAGATTTATGCTCGGTCATTTCTAAATTATCCTTTATAAAATTGTAAATTTATTATAATTTACAACCTATAATTACACGGACGACTTACGTAATACAACATGGGTGGTAATTTATGCAAAGACTTAAATTTGATTTTATAACTTATTAATAACGTGATATTTTGGAATTTAAAAAGTTTGGCTCATTTGTCAATGAGAACAACATGCTTTAATCTTAGGGATATCTGCAACCTCGTGATTCGTCAAGATTATTCTTTGATCATGCACCACAACAACTGATAAGATCATTTATCGTGCATATAAATTTAGTGGAATTATCATATTTATAGCCTTATTCTATAGAGGTGTTTGAATGGATATCAAACACATTTCAGCTAAACAAATTTGATATTTTGTAATATGAAATCATATTATTTATGAAACAAAAATGATTCATTACCCGATTTATGTGAAAATTTTCGTATTTCTAATAAGCTTAATGACTGATGATTTTGTTTAGTTGGTCAAAGAATATTGACTGATTTGTACACGCTCTTTGATTCAAAAATACATAAGCGGCTAATAGATTGGGAAAAATAAAAATCAAATAATTTACCTTAGGGAACTGAACCAAGTTTTAATAAATTAAAAGCACAACATCAAAAGGATTAATGGCCGACTATTCCTGTGACATTTGTTACGCAACAAAACAAGATTCCTGGGAGTACTCGACTATGGTCATTACTGGTTGCATTAAAAAGTTTGAATAAATATAATGCTTCTATCAAAACCAAAACCAATCTGCATTAACGTCGAATTAACGAGGAGACTTTTTAGATGTACGACATGAAGGTCTGACTAATGTACATGAAGATGCAATGTATTCGTAAAAAAGTTTAATTGAATGAATGAATGATAAATGTAAATTATTGTGACTGATCTGGCATATATCTTTTACATGAATCATTTACAATCTGAGATGCATGACAGATATACATAACATGCATCCCCTATTCCCACTATGTGAATCTTAATTCAAATTTAGCAATTTATAACAGTGCATTATATATTTTTTTACAAACTAGCATTTACATTCAAAGGAAAATTTGAGGCTTTGATATAACCCTAGTGCAATATTATAAGAAATTTAGTTTCCTTTGAATGATAGCTAAATTATTGTATTGCTTCTTGAAATTAAGCTTTTCAAAACCTTCTCCCTTTTGTGAGACTGAAACTCTTGATGTAAAGAAAGAAGGTCAACAAAGATACACACGGTAATAATTTTGTACGCCAGACGCACGCGTTGTACAAAGATTCATTACTGACGATCGAAAAAAAATGTTAAAAGACCAAATAAAAGTTGAAACGCATTGAGGGCCAACAATTCCAATAAGTTTTGCCAAATACAGCTAAGGTAATATATTCCAAGGTAAGAAAAACTTGGTATTTCGAACAACTCAACGTTTTGTAAACCGTTTATTTCTAAATATGACAAGATCAATGATAATTTATGTCAGGACATAAGAGTTTACTATAAGATGTAAATAACCTCTTGGAGGTAACTTCCACCAGCAAAAGCATGGCATAATAGTTGCAAAAACTCATCAGAGATACTAGGCTTAACATTTTGAACACCAGACGCGCGTTTCGTCAACAAAAGACTCATAAGCAAAATTTGACTAAGAAAAGTTCAATTGTTAAATTATGTTCGAAGTTGAGAGCATTTAGGTCCAAAAATTTCGACAGATTTTACAAACTACGGCTTTATATTATTGAAAAACGTTAATTTACAATTATGACAGTATCAATGAGAATTTGTGTCAACACAGTGCTAACTACTGACTGGGCTGCTGATACCCTCTGGGAGGAAACTTCCACCAGTAATTGCATCGACACAGTGGTTGTAAAAACCTCATTAAAAAATATCAGGCTCATAGTTTGTATGCCAGACGGGCATTACTTACAAAAAGAAGTGACGCAATTTCTTTTGGAAAACGAAAAGAAAATCAGAATGTTATTTGTATCAACCATTCAGAGACTATGTTGCCGTTTCTATAACAGTCAATTACTAAGCAGATATCCAGAGTACGTATGATCATTTGACAAACTTTGAATCAGATTCTTATTTCTACGATGATATTGTTTATATAGCTAGTTGATCAAGATACGATCATTAAAATATATAAAAGTATATCATATAAATTAAACCTAATGCTATGGCACTAAGAAAAACGACGAAAAGATAAACAAGACCACAAACCGCTACAAAGAAAGTTAAGACTGAGGAACACAAACCCGACAAAAACCGGAGTTGATCTACTGGAAACGGGATCCGAAAGAAACCAGGGGAACATTCAAACTCATAAATTGAAAATAAACTGACAACACCATGGCTAAAAAGGAAAGAGACAGGCAGTAATACACAAAACACAACACAAAAAAACTAAAGACTGAGCAACACGAAATCCACAAAAAAAACTTTAGCGATATCAGGTGCGTCGGAAAAGAAAAGAGAACCCTTCACTATATATGACATCTAACGTGTTAAACATGCTAGCAAAAACCCTGTTATAAGTCTAATTCGGTAGGTCACATTTATGAAATTGGGACATAATTAACATATCCGCTATCATCTGTTTAAACAACACATTCACCAAATGTTACAAATGTGTTTTTTTTCAATCCAAGCATCTTTATAATGTCAGTTTCATATATCTATTTGCTTGAAGCGGCGTTATATTTTACAGAGTAGTATTTATCAATCCCTTAGACAAGAAACTTGTAAAACATTTGATATTCTCTTTTTATAAAAGAAAGCAAGACAAACTCTTTAAATTTGTCTTTCAGTTTCGGATTGATACTGGTTCAGGTCTTAAAATAAAGAAAATATGTTGACAAATTATGGAACAAGATACATATTCAATTGCAGCACAGGTTGAAGATTTTAATAAAAAAGAGGATATATTTTGAAAGAAAGTCTATGCTCACGTGTTTATTGTAAAACAGCCATTCAAGTATATACAATTTATTGAACTTCTTTGGATATTGAAGAACTATATCAATTCAATGTGGAACACATATTTCAAATATATAAAAAGTAACTCCAGGCATTTATTTTTATTGAAACTACATTCAACTTCGTAGTGTTGTCATTTCTTCAATTTTGTACTTGTTTTGCTTTATAAATATTTTGATATGAGCGTCACTGATGAGTCTTATGTAGACGAAACGCGCGTCTGGCGTACTAAATTATAATCCTGGTACCTTTGATAACTATGTACACCACTGGGTCGATGCCACTGCTGGTGGACGTTTCGTCCCCGAGGGTATCGCCAGCCCAGTAGTCAACATTTCGGTGTTGACATGAATATCAATAATGTTGTCATTTTTATAAATTTCCTGTGTACAAAACTTTGAATTTTTCGAAAAACTAAGGATTTTCTTATCCCAGCCATAGATTACCTTAGCCGTATTTGGCACAACTTTTTGGAATTTTGGATCCTCAATGCTCTTCAATTTTGTACTTGTTTCGCTTTATAAATATTTTGATATGAGCGTCACTGATGAGTCTTAAGTAGACGAAACGCGCGTCTGGCGTACTAAATCCCAATGGGAACAAACTGTGCCCCTCTCCTTGCCGACTTGTTTCTTTATTATTATGAGGCTGATTTCTTGCAGGAACTTCTTAGGAAGAAAGATAAGAAGTTAGCAATATCCTTTAACTCTACTTTCCGCTATATAGATGACGTTCTTTCACTAAACAATTCAAAATTTGGTGACTATGTGGAACGCATCTATCCCATCGAATTGGAGAAAAAGGATACTACAGATACAGTTAAGTCGGCTTCATATCTTGACTTACATCTAGAAATTGACAATGAGGGTCGGTTGAAAACAAAACTTTACGACAAAAGAGATGATTTCTGCTTTCCAATTGTGAACTTTCCATTTCTAAGTAGCAATATTCCAGCAGCACCTGCATACGGGGTATATATCTCCCAATTGATACGATATTCCCGTGCTTGCATTTCCTATCATGATTTTCTTGATAGAGGGTTACTGCTCACAAGGAAGCTATTAAACCAAGAGTTCCAAATGGTGAAGTTGAAATCATCCCTTCGTAAATTTTACGGACGCCATCACGAGTTGGTTGACCGTTATGGAATAACCGTTTCACAAATGATATCGGATATGTTCCTTACGTCGTAACTACAATCTCCTTCCCTTTCATTAATGTGACCTACCGAATTTGACTATTTACCGGATTTGTAATCACATAAGCAACACGACGGGTGCCACATGTGGAGCAGAATCTGCTTACCCTTCCGGAGCACCTGAGATCACCCCTAGTTTTTGGTGGGGTTCGTGTTGTTTATTCTTTAGTTTTCTATGTTGTGTCATGTGTACTATTGTTTTTTCTGTTTGTCTTTTTCATTTTTAGTCATGGCGTTGTCAGTTTGTTTTAGATTTATGAGTTTGACTGTCCCTTTGGTATCTTTCGTCCCTCTTTTATAATCCTGGTACCTTTGATAACTATTATAAAGGCCTCCATCTTCGCTAGCCAAGGGTTACGATCCACTCCCGCCCTCTTCACCGTGAAGAGAGCGGGGGTGGATCGTAACCCTTGGCTAGCGAAGATGAAATGCCTCTTCTGTATATTTCTTTATTCTTTTATTCATTTTCTACTGATAGTGCTGTCACTATCAAATTCTCTCCATATATTTTCCTAGTATCTGTTACTATAATGTTCTTTTGATATTCAATAACTAATATATAACTGAGTACTTTTAGGACGGTACCTTGTGTCTTTACTGTTTTTGATATATTTTGTGTCAATCTGATGAGTTAAGCCCTTCCTGCTAATGTAACGTTATTACATGACAATCGCAGGATAGGGGGAAATTAGGGCGCTCTCAAACAAATTAAACTACGTTACATCCTGTTTGTGCTGAACAAAGTCAGGGGCATGTTTTTCAGTTGTTGAAGTTTGTTTATGTTCATCATATTTGTTTTTGCTGTTTGTTTTCTATATAAATC